>NW_028127244.1:0-49497 GCF_965231255.1 Vanellus vanellus | reverse complement strand
GCAAAGGTGGCCAGCGGGGAAAAGTGATGCTGGTCCTCACTGCCTCCTGGAACCCCTTTCAAATGCCCCAGACAATTTGGGCCCTTCTCTTGCTTTCCTGAAAAGTCTATCCTCAGAAGCACCTTTTTTCACTTTCGGCGCTGTTTGGAGCAAAAAAGACAAACGTCCAGCTTTTGCTGCCACAGCAAAGGTGCCAGCGGGGAAAAGTGATGCTGCTTCTCACTGCCTCCTGGAACCCCTTCAAATGCCCCACACAATTTGGCCCTCTCTGCTTTCCTGAAAAGTCTATCCTCAAAAGCACCTTTTTTCACTTTCGGCGCCCTCCGGAGCAAAAAAGACAAACGTCCAGCTTTTGCTGCCACAGCAAAGGTGCCAGCGGGGAAAAGTGATGCTGCTTCTCACTGCCTCCTGGAACCCCTTCAAATGCCCCACACAATTTGGCCCTCTCTGCTTTCCTGAGGACTCTATCCTCAAAAGCACCTTTTTTCACTTTCGGCGCCCTCCGGAGCAAAAAAGACAAACGTCCAGCTTTTGCTGCCACAGCAAAGGTGCCAGCGGGGAAAAGTGATGCTGCTTCTCACTGCCTCCTGGAACCCCTTCAAATGCCCCACACAATTTGGCCCTCTCTGCTTTCCTGAAAAGTCTATCCTCAAAAGCACCTTTTTTCACTTTCGGTGCCCTCCGGAGCAAAAAAGACAAACGTCCAGCTTTTGCTGCCACAGCAAAGGTGCCAGCGGGGAAAAGTGATGCTGCTTCTCACTGCCTCCTGGAACCCCTTCAAATGCCCCACACAATTTGGCCCTCTCTGCTTTCCTGCGCACGCTATCCTCAAAAGCACCTTTTTTCACTTTCGGCGCTGTTTGGAGCAAAAAAGACAAACGTCCAGCTTTTGCTGCCACAGCAAAGGTGCCAGCGGGGAAAAGTGATGCTGCTTCTCACTGCCTCCTGGAACCCCTTCAAATGCCCCACACAATTTGGCCCTCTCTGCTTTCCTGAAAAGTCTATCCTCAAAAGCACCTTTTTTCACTTTCGGCGCTGTTTGGAGCAAAAAAGACAAAGGTCCAGCTTTTGCTGCCACAGCAAAGGTGCCAGCGGGGAAAAGTGATGCTGCTTCTCACTGCCTCCTGGAACCCCTTCAAATGCCCCAGACAATTTGGCCCTCTCTGCTTTCCTGAAAAGTCTATCCTCAAAAGCACCTTTTTTCACTTTTGGCGCTGTTTGGAGCAAAAAAGACAAACGTCCAGCTTTTGCTGCCACAGCAAAGGTGCCAGCGGGGAAAAGTGATGCTGCTTCTCACTGCCTCCTGGAACCCCTTCAAATGCCCCAGACAATTTGGCCCTCTCTGCTTTCCTGAAAAGTCTATCCTCAAAAGCACCTTTTTTCACTTTCGGCGCTGTTTGGAGCAAAAAAGACAAACGTCCAGCTTTTGCTGCCACAGCAAAGGTGCCAGCGGGGAAAAGTGATGCTGCTTCTCACTGCCTCCTGGAACCCCTTCAAATGCCCCACACAATTTGGCCCTCTCTGCTTTCCTGAAAAGTCTATCCTCAAAAGCACCTTTTTTCACTTTCGGCGCTGTTTGGAGCAAAAAAGACAAACGTCCAGCTTTTGCTGCCACAGCAAAGGTGCCAGCGGGGAAAAGTGATGCTGCTTCTCACTGCCTCCTGGAACCCCTTCAAATGCCCCAGACAATTTGGCCCTGTCTGCTTTCCTGAGGACTCTATCCTCAAAAGCACCTTTTTTCACTTTCGGCGCTGTTTGGAGCAAAAAAGACAAACGTCCAGCTTTTGCTGCCACAGCAAAGGTGCCAGCGGGGAAAAGTGATGCTGCTTCTCACTGCCTCCTGGAACCCCTTCAAATGCCCCAGACAATTTGGCCCTCTCTGCTTTCCTGAAAAGTCTATCCTCAAAAGCACCTTTTTTCACTTTCGGCGCCCTCCGGAGCAAAAAAGACAAACGTCCAGCTTTTGCTGCCACAGCAAAGGTGCCAGCGGGGAAAAGTGATGCTGCTTCTCACTGCCTCCTGGAACCCCTTCAAATGCCCCAGACAATTTGGCCCTCTCTGCTTTCCTGAAAAGTCTATCCTCAAAAGCACCTTTTTTCACTTTCGGCGCCCTCCGGAGCAAAAAAGACAAACGTCCAGCTTTTGCTGCCACAGCAAAGGTGCCAGCGGGGAAAAGTGATGCTGCTTCTCACTGCCTCCTGGAACCCCTTCAAATGCCCCACACAATTTGGCCCTCTCTGCTTTCCTGAGGACTCTATCCTCAAAAGCACCTTTTTTCACTTTCGGCGCCCTCCGGAGCAAAAAAGACAAACGTCCAGCTTTTGCTGCCACAGCAAAGGTGCCAGCGGGGAAAAGTGATGCTGCTTCTCACTGCCTCCTGGAACCCCTTCAAATGCCCCACACAATTTGGCCCTCTCTGCTTTCCTGAAAAGTCTATCCTCAAAAGCACCTTTTTTCACTTTCGGTGCCCTCCGGAGCAAAAAAGACAAACGTCCAGCTTTTGCTGCCACAGCAAAGGTGCCAGCGGGGAAAAGTGATGCTGCTTCTCACTGCCTCCTGGAACCCCTTCAAATGCCCCAGACAATTTGGCCCTCTCTGCTTTCCTGAAAAGTCTATCCTCAAAAGCACCTTTTTTCACTTTCGGCGCTGTTTGGAGCAAAAAAGACAAACGTCCAGCTTTTGCTGCCACAGCAAAGGTGCCAGCGGGGAAAAGTGATGCTGCTTCTCACTGCCTCCTGGAACCCCTTCAAATGCCCCACACAATTTGGCCCTCTCTGCTTTCCTGAAAAGTCTATCCTCAAAAGCACCTTTTTTCACTTTCGGCGCTGTTTGGAGCAAAAAAGACAAACGTCCAGCTTTTGCTGCCACAGCAAAGGTGCCAGCGGGGAAAAGTGATGCTGCTTCTCACTGCCTCCTGGAACCCCTTCAAATGCCCCAGACAATTTGGCCCTCTCTGCTTTCCTGAGGACTCTATCCTCAAAAGCACCTTTTTTCACTTTCGGCGCTGTTTGGAGCAAAAAAGACAAACGTCCAGCTTTTGCTGCCACAGCAAAGGTGCCAGCGGGGAAAAGTGATGCTGCTTCTCACTGCCTCCTGGAACCCCTTCAAATGCCCCAGACAATTTGGCCCTCTCTGCTTTCCTGAAAAGTCTATCCTCAAAAGCACCTTTTTTCACTTTCGGCGCCCTCCGGAGCAAAAAAGACAAACGTCCAGCTTTTGCTGCCACAGCAAAGGTGCCAGCGGGGAAAAGTGATGCTGCTTCTCACTGCCTCCTGGAACCCCTTCAAATGCCCCAGACAATTTGGCCCTCTCTGCTTTCCTGAAAAGTCTATCCTCAAAAGCACCTTTTTTCACTTTCGGCGCTGTTTGGAGCAAAAAAGACAAACGTCCAGCTTTTGCTGCCACAGCAAAGGTGCCAGCGGGGAAAAGTGATGCTGCTTCTCACTGCCTCCTGGAACCCCTTCAAATGCCCCACACAATTTGGCCCTCTCTGCTTTCCTGAGGACTCTATCCTCAAAAGCACCTTTTTTCACTTTCGGCGCCCTCCGGAGCAAAAAAGACAAACGTCCAGCTTTTGCTGCCACAGCAAAGGTGCCAGCGGGGAAAAGTGATGCTGCTTCTCACTGCCTCCTGGAACCCCTTCAAATGCCCCACACAATTTGGCCCTCTCTGCTTTCCTGAAAAGTCTATCCTCAAAAGCACCTTTTTTCACTTTCGGTGCCCTCCGGAGCAAAAAAGACAAACGTCCAGCTTTTGCTGCCACAGCAAAGGTGCCAGCGGGGAAAAGTGATGCTGCTTCTCACTGCCTCCTGGAACCCCTTCAAATGCCCCACACAATTTGGCCCTCTCTGCTTTCCTGCGCACGCTATCCTCAAAAGCACCTTTTTTCACTTTCGGCGCTGTTTGGAGCAAAAAAGACAAACGTCCAGCTTTTGCTGCCACAGCAAAGGTGCCAGCGGGGAAAAGTGATGCTGCTTCTCACTGCCTCCTGGAACCCCTTCAAATGCCCCAGACAATTTGGCCCTCTCTGCTTTCCTGAAAAGTCTATCCTCAAAAGCACCTTTTTTCACTTTCGGCGCCCTCCGGAGCAAAAAAGACAAACGTCCAGCTTTTGCTGCCACAGCAAAGGTGCCAGCGGGGAAAAGTGATGCTGCTTCTCACTGCCTCCTGGAACCCCTTCAAATGCCCCACACAATTTGGCCCTCTCTGCTTTCCTGAAAAGTCTATCCTCAAAAGCACCTTTTTTCACTTTCGGCGCCCTCCGGAGCAAAAAAGACAAACGTCCAGCTTTTGCTGCCACAGCAAAGGTGCCAGCGGGGAAAAGTGATGCTGCTTCTCACTGCCTCCTGGAACCCCTTCAAATGCCCCAGACAATTTGGCCCTCTCTGCTTTCCTGAAAAGTCTATCCTCAAAAGCACCTTTTTTCACTTTCGGCGCTGTTTGGAGCAAAAAAGACAAACGTCCAGCTTTTGCTGCCACAGCAAAGGTGCCAGCGGGGAAAAGTGATGCTGGTCCTCACTGCCTCCTGGAACCCCTTCAAATGCCCCAGACAATTTGGCCCTCTCTGCTTTCCTGAAAAGTCTATCCTCAAAAGCACCTTTTTTCACTTTCGGCGCTGTTTGGAGCAAAAAAGACAAACGTCCAGCTTTTGCTGCCACAGCAAAGGTGCCAGCGGGGAAAAGTGATGCTGCTTCTCACTGCCTCCTGGAACCCCTTCAAATGCCCCACACAATTTGGCCCTCTCTGCTTTCCTGAAAAGTCTATCCTCAAAAGCACCTTTTTTCACTTTCGGCGCTGTTTGGAGCAAAAAAGACAAACGTCCAGCTTTTGCTGCCACAGCAAAGGTGCCAGCGGGGAAAAGTGATGCTGCTTCTCACTGCCTCCTGGAACCCCTTCAAATGCCCCACACAATTTGGCCCTCTCTGCTTTCCTGCGCACGCTATCCTCAAAAGCACCTTTTTTCACTTTCGGCGCTGTTTGGAGCAAAAAAGACAAACGTCCAGCTTTTGCTGCCACAGTAAAGGTGCCAGCGGGGAAAAGTGATGCTGGTCCTCACTGCCTCCTGGAACCCCTTCAAATGCCCCAGACAATTTGGCCCTCTCTGCTTTCCTGAGGACTCTATCCTCAAAAGCACCTTTTTTCACTTTCGGCGCCCTCCGGAGCAAAAAAGACAAACGTCCAGCTTTTGCTGCCACAGCAAAGGTGCCAGCGGGGAAAAGTGATGCTGCTTCTCACTGCCTCCTGGAACCCCTTCAAATGCCCCACACAATTTGGCCCTCTCTGCTTTCCTGAAAAGTCTATCCTCAAAAGCACCTTTTTTCACTTTCGGCGCCCTCCGGAGCAAAAAAGACAAACGTCCAGCTTTTGCTGCCACAGCAAAGGTGCCAGCGGGGAAAAGTGATGCTGGTCCTCACTGCCTCCTGGAACCCCTTCAAATGCCCCAGACAATTTGGCCCTCTCTGCTTTCCTGAGGACTCTATCCTCAAAAGCACCTTTTTTCACTTTCGGCGACCTCCGGAGCAAAAAAGACAAACGTCCAGCTTTTGCTGCCACAGCAAAGGTGCCAGCGGGGAAAAGTGATGCTGCTTCTCACTGCCTCCTGGAACCCCTTCAAATGCCCCAGACAATTTGGCCCTCTCTGCTTTCCTGAAAAGTCTATCCTCAAAAGCACCTTTTTTCACTTTCGGCGCTGTTTGGAGCAAAAAAGACAAACGTCCAGCTTTTGCTGCCACAGCAAAGGTGCCAGCGGGGAAAAGTGATGCTGCTTCTCACTGCCTCCTGGAACCCCTTCAAATGCCCCACACAATTTGGCCCTCTCTGCTTTCCTGCGCACGCTATCCTCAAAAGCACCTTTTTTCACTTTCGGCGCTGTTTGGAGCAAAAAAGACAAACGTCCAGCTTTTGCTGCCACAGCAAAGGTGCCAGCGGGGAAAAGTGATGCTGCTTCTCACTGCCTCCTGGAACCCCTTCAAATGCCCCAGACAATTTGGCCCTCTCTGCTTTCCTGAGGACTCTATCCTCAAAAGCACCTTTTTTCACTTTCGGCGCCCTCCGGAGCAAAAAAGACAAACGTCCAGCTTTTGCTGCCACAGCAAAGGTGCCAGCGGGGAAAAGTGATGCTGCTTCTCACTGCCTCCTGGAACCCCTTCAAATGCCCCACACAATTTGGCCCTCTCTGCTTTCCTGAAAAGTCTATCCTCAAAAGCAACTTTTTTCACTTTCGGCGCCCTCCGGAGCAAAAAAGACAAACGTCCAGCTTTTGCTGCCACAGCAAAGGTGCCAGCGGGGAAAAGTGATGCTGCTTCTCACTGCCTCCTGGAACCCCTTCAAATGCCCCACACAATTTGGCCCTCTCTGCTTTCCTGAAAAGTCTATCCTCAAAAGCACCTTTTTTCACTTTCGGCGCTGTTTGGAGCAAAAAAGACAAACGTCCAGCTTTTGCTGCCACAGCAAAGGTGCCAGCGGGGAAAAGTGATGCTGCTTCTCACTGCCTCCTGGAACCCCTTCAAATGCCCCAGACAATTTGGCCCTCTCTGCTTTCCTGAAAAGTCTATCCTCAAAAGCACCTTTTTTCACTTTCGGCGCTGTTTGGAGCAAAAAAGACAAACGTCCAGCTTTTGCTGCCACAGCAAAGGTGCCAGCGGGGAAAAGTGATGCTGCTTCTCACTGCCTCCTGGAACCCCTTCAAATGCCCCACACAATTTGGCCCTCTCTGCTTTCCTGCGCACGCTATCCTCAAAAGCACCTTTTTTCACTTTCGGCGCTGTTTGGAGCAAAAAAGACAAACGTCCAGCTTTTGCTGCCACAGCAAAGGTGCCAGCGGGGAAAAGTGATGCTGGTCCTCACTGCCTCCTGGAACCCCTTCAAATGCCCCACACAATTTGGCCCTCTCTGCTTTCCTGAAAAGTCTATCCTCAAAAGCACCTTTTTTCACTTTCGGCGCTGTTTGGAGCAAAAAAGACAAACGTCCAGCTTTTGCTGCCACAGCAAAGGTGCCAGCGGGGAAAAGTGATGCTGCTTCTCACTGCCTCCTGGAACCCCTTCAAATGCCCCACACAATTTGGCCCTCTCTGCTTTCCTGAAAAGTCTATCCTCAAAAGCACCTTTTTTCACTTTCGGCGCTGTTTGGAGCAAAAAAGACAAACGTCCAGCTTTTGCTGCCACAGCAAAGGTGCCAGCGGGGAAAAGTGATGCTGCTTCTCACTGCCTCCTGGAACCCCTTCAAATGCCCCAGACAATTTGGCCCTCTCTGCTTTCCTGAAAAGTCTATCCTCAAAAGCACCTTTTTTCACTTTCGGCGCCCTCCGGAGCAAAAAAGACAAACGTCCAGCTTTTGCTGCCACAGCAAAGGTTCCAGCGGGGAAAAGTGATGCTGCTTCTCACTGCCTCCTGGAACCCCTTCAAATGCCCCAGACAATTTGGCCCTCTCTGCTTTCCTGAAAAGTCTATCCTCAAAAGCACCTTTTTTCACTTTCGGCGCTGTTTGGAGCAAAAAAGACAAACGTCCAGCTTTTGCTGCCACAGCAAAGGTGCCAGCAGGGAAAAGTGATGCTGGTCCTCACTGCCTCCTGGAACCCCTTCAAATGCCCCAGACAATTTGGCCCTCTCTGCTTTCCTGAAGAGTCTATCCTCAAAAGCACCTTTTTTCACTTTCGGCGCTGTTTGGAGCAAAAAAGACAAAGGTCCAGCTTTTGCTGCCACAGCAAAGGTGCCAGCGGGGAAAAGTGATGCTGCTTCTCACTGCCTCCTGGAACCCCTTCAAATGCCCCAGACAATTTGGCCCTCTCTGCTTTCCTGCGCACGCTATCCTCAAAAGCACCTTTTTTCACTTTCGGCGCTGTTTGGAGCAAAAAAGACAAACGTCCAGCTTTTGCTGCCACAGCAAAGGTGCCAGCGGGGAAAAGTGCTGCTGCTTCTCACTGCCTCCTGGAACCCCTTCAAATGCCCCAGACAATTTGGCCCTCTCTGCTTTCCTGAAAAGTCTATCCTCAAAAGCACCTTTTTTCACTTTCGGCGCTGTTTGGAGCAAAAAAGACAAACGTCCAGCTTTTGCTGCCACAGCAAAGGTGCCAGCGGGGAAAAGTGATGCTGGTCCTCACTGCCTCCTGGAACCCCTTCAAATGCCCCACACAATTTGGCCCTCTCTGCTTTCCTGAAAAGTCTATCCTCAAAAGCACCTTTTTTCACTTTCGGCGCTGTTTGGAGCAAAAAAGACAAACGTCCAGCTTTTGCTGCCACAGCAAAGGTGCCAGCGGGGAAAAGTGATGCTGCTTCTCACTGCCTCCTGGAACCCCTTCAAATGCCCCAGACAATTTGGCCCTCTCTGCTTTCCTGAAAAGTCTATCCTCAAAAGCACCTTTTTTCACTTTCGGCGCTGTTTGGAGCAAAAAAGACAAACGTCCAGCTTTTGCTGCCACAGCAAAGGTGCCAGCGGGGAAAAGTGATGCTGCTTCTCACTGCCTCCTGGAACCCCTTCAAATGCCCCACACAATTTGGCCCTCTCTGCTTTCCTGCGCACGCTATCCTCAAAAGCACCTTTTTTCACTTTCGGCGCTGTTTGGAGCAAAAAAGACAAACGTCCAGCTTTTGCTGCCACAGCAAAGGTGCCAGCGGGGAAAAGTGATGCTGCTTCTCACTGCCTCCTGGAACCCCTTCAAATGCCCCAGACAATTTGGCCCTGTCTGCTTTCCTGAGGACTCTATCCTCAAATCACCTTTTTTCACTTTCGGCGCTGTTTGGAGCAAAAAAGACAAACGTCCAGCTTTTGCTGCCACAGCAAAGGTGCCAGCGGGGAAAAGTGATGCTGCTTCTCACTGCCTCCTGGAACCCCTTCAAATGCCCCAGACAATTTGGCCCTCTCTGCTTTCCTGAAAAGTCTATCCTCAAAAGCACCTTTTTTCACTTTCGGCGCTGTTTGGAGCAAAAAAGACAAACGTCCAGCTTTTGCTGCCACAGCAAAGGTGCCAGCGGGGAAAAGTGATGCTGCTTCTCACTGCCTCCTGGAACCCCTTCAAATGCCCCAGACAATTTGGCCCTCTCTGCTTTCCTGAAAAGTCTATCCTCAAAAGCACCTTTTTTCACTTTCGGCGCCCTCCGGAGCAAAAAAGACAAACGTCCAGCTTTTGCTGCCACAGCAAAGGTGCCAGCGGGGAAAAGTGATGCTGCTTCTCACTGCCTCCTGGAACCCCTTCAAATGCCCCACACAATTTGGCCCTCTCTGCTTTCCTGAGAACTCTATCCTCAAAAGCACCTTTTTTCACTTTCGGCGCCCTCCGGAGCAAAAAAGACAAACGTCCAGCTTTTGCTGCCACAGCAAAGGTGCCAGCGGGGAAAAGTGATGCTGCTTCTCACTGCCTCCTGGAACCCCTTCAAATGCCCCAGACAATTTGGCCCTCTCTGCTTTCCTGAAAAGTCTATCCTCAAAAGCACCTTTTTTCACTTTCGGCGCCCTCCGGAGCAAAAAAGACAAAGGTCCAGCTTTTGCTGCCACAGCAAAGGTGCCAGCGGGGAAAAGTGATGCTGCTTCTCACTGCCTCCTGGAACCCCTTCAAATGCCCCACACAATTTGGCCCTCTCTGCTTTCCTGAAAAGTCTATCCTCAAAAGCACCTTTTTTCACTTTCGGCGCTGTTTGGAGCAAAAAAGACAAACGTCCAGCTTTTGCTGCCACAGCAAAGGTGCCAGCGGGGAAAAGTGATGCTGCTTCTCACTGCCTCCTGGAACCCCTTCAAATGCCCCACACAATTTGGCCCTCTCTGCTTTCCTGCGCACGCTATCCTCAAAAGCACCTTTTTTCACTTTCGGCGCTGTTTGGAGCAAAAAAGACAAACGTCCAGCTTTTGCTGCCACAGCAAAGGTGCCAGCGGGGAAAAGTGATGCTGGTCCTCACTGCCTCCTGGAACCCCTTCAAATGCCCCAGACAATTTGGCCCTCTCTGCTTTCCTGAAAAGTCTATCCTCAAAAGCACCTTTTTTCACTTTCGGCGCTGTTTGGAGCAAAAAAGACAAACGTCCAGCTTTTGCTGCCACAGCAAAGGTGCCAGCGGGGAAAAGTGATGCTGCTTCTCACTGCCTCCTGGAACCCCTTCAAATGCCCCAGACAATTTGGCCCTCTCTGCTTTCCTGAAAAGTCTATCCTCAAAAGCACCTTTTTTCACTTTCGGCGCCCTCCGGAGCAAAAAAGACAAACGTCCAGCTTTTGCTGCCACAGCAAAGGTGCCAGCGGGGAAAAGTGATGCTGCTTCTCACTGCCTCCTGGAACCCCTTCAAATGCCCCACACAATTTGGCCCTCTCTGCTTTCCTGAAAAGTCTATCCTCAAAAGCACCTTTTTTCACTTTCGGCGCCCTCCGGAGCAAAAAAGACAAACGTCCAGCTTTTGCTGCCACAGCAAAGGTGCCAGCGGGGAAAAGTGATGCTGCTTCTCACTGCCTCCTGGAACCCCTTCAAATGCCCCACACAATTTGGCCCTCTCTGCTTTCCTGAAAAGTCTATCCTCAAAAGCACCTTTTTTCACTTTCGGCGCTGTTTGGAGCAAAAAAGACAAACGTCCAGCTTTTGCTGCCACAGCAAAGGTGCCAGCGGGGAAAAGTGATGCTGCTTCTCACTGCCTCCTGGAACCCCTTCAAATGCCCCACACAATTTGGCCCTCTCTGCTTTCCTGCGCACGCTATCCTCAAAAGCACCTTTTTTCACTTTCGGCGCTGTTTGGAGCAAAAAAGACAAACGTCCAGCTTTTGCTGCCACAGCAAAGGTGCCAGCGGGGAAAAGTGATGCTGGTCCTCACTGCCTCCTGGAACCCCTTCAAATGCCCCAGACAATTTGGCCCTCTCTGCTTTCCTGAAAAGTCTATCCTCAAAAGCACCTTTTTTCACTTTCGGCGCTGTTTGGAGCAAAAAAGACAAACGTCCAGCTTTTGCTGCCACAGCAAAGGTGCCAGCGGGGAAAAGTGATGCTGCTTCTCACTGCCTCCTGGAACCCCTTCAAATGCCCCACACAATTTGGCCCTCTCTGCTTTCCTGAAAAGTCTATCCTCAAAAGCACCTTTTTTCACTTTCGGCGCTGTTTGGAGCAAAAAAGACAAACGTCCAGCTTTTGCTGCCACAGCAAAGGTGCCAGCGGGGAAAAGTGATGCTGCTTCTCACTGCCTCCTGGAACCCCTTCAAATGCCCCAGACAATTTGGCCCTCTCTGCTTTCCTGAAAAGTCTATCCTCAAAAGCACCTTTTTTCACTTTCGGCGCCCTCCGGAGCAAAAAAGACAAACGTCCAGCTTTTGCTGCCACAGCAAAGGTTCCAGCGGGGAAAAGTGATGCTGCTTCTCACTGCCTCCTGGAACCCCTTCAAATGCCCCCAGACAATTTGGCCCTCTCTGCTTTCCTGAAAAGTCTATCCTCAAAAGCACCTTTTTTCACTTTCGGCGCTGTTTGGAGCAAAAAAGACAAACGTCCAGCTTTTGCTGCCACAGCAAAGGTGCCAGCAGGGAAAAGTGATGCTGGTCCTCACTGCCTCCTGGAACCCCTTCAAATGCCCCAGACAATTTGGCCCTCTCTGCTTTCCTGAAAAGTCTATCCTCAAAAGCACCTTTTTTCACTTTCGGCGCTGTTTGGAGCAAAAAAGACAAAGGTCCAGCTTTTGCTGCCACAGCAAAGGTGCCAGCGGGGAAAAGTGATGCTGCTTCTCACTGCCTCCTGAACCCCTTCAAATGCCCCAGACAATTTGGCCCTCTCTGCTTTCCTGCGCACGCTATCCTCAAAAGCACCTTTTTTCACTTTCGGCGCTGTTTGGAGCAAAAAAGACAAACGTCCAGCTTTTGCTGCCACAGCAAAGGTGCCAGCGGGGGAAAAGTGCTGCTGCTTCTCACTGCCTCCTGGAACCCCTTCAAATGCCCCACACAATTTGGCCCTCTCTGCTTTCCTGAAAAGTCTATCCTCAAAAGCACCTTTTTTCACTTTCGGCGCTGTTTGGAGCAAAAAAGACAAACGTCCAGCTTTTGCTGCCACAGCAAAGGTGCCAGCGGGGAAAAGTGATGCTGGTCCTCACTGCCTCCTGGAACCCCTTCAAATGCCCCACACAATTTGGCCCTCTCTGCTTTCCTGAAAAGTCTATCCTCAAAAGCACCTTTTTTCACTTTCGGCGCTGTTTGGAGCAAAAAAGACAAACGTCCAGCTTTTGCTGCCACAGCAAAGGTGCCAGCGGGGAAAAGTGATGCTGCTTCTCACTGCCTCCTGGAACCCCTTCAAATGCCCCAGACAATTTGGCCCTCTCTGCTTTCCTGAAAAGTCTATCCTCAAAAGCACCTTTTTTCACTTTCGGCGCTGTTTGGAGCAAAAAAGACAAACGTCCAGCTTTTGCTGCCACAGCAAAGGTGCCAGCGGGGAAAAGTGATGCTGCTTCTCACTGCCTCCTGGAACCCCTTCAAATGCCCCACACAATTTGGCCCTCTCTGCTTTCCTGCGCACGCTATCCTCAAAAGCACCTTTTTTCACTTTCGGCGCTGTTTGGAGCAAAAAAGACAAACATCCAGCTTTTGCTGCCACAGCAAAGGTGCCAGCGGGGAAAAGTGATGCTGCTTCTCACTGCCTCCTGGAACCCCTTCAAATGCCCCAGACAATTTGGCCCTGTCTGCTTTCCTGAGGACTCTATCCTCAAATCACCTTTTTTCACTTTCGGCGCTGTTTGGAGCAAAAAAGACAAACGTCCAGCTTTTGCTGCCACAGCAAAGGTGCCAGCGGGGAAAAGTGATGCTGCTTCTCACTGCCTCCTGGAACCCCTTCAAATGCCCCAGACAATTTGGCCCTCTCTGCTTTCCTGAAAAGTCTATCCTCAAAAGCACCTTTTTTCACTTTCGGCGCTGTTTGGAGCAAAAAAGACAAACGTCCAGCTTTTGCTGCCACAGCAAAGGTGCCAGCGGGGAAAAGTGATGCTGCTTCTCACTGCCTCCTGGAACCCCTTCAAATGCCCCAGACAATTTGGCCCTCTCTGCTTTCCTGAAAAGTCTATCCTCAAAAGCACCTTTTTTCACTTTCGGCGCCCTCCGGAGCAAAAAAGACAAACGTCCAGCTTTTGCTGCCACAGCAAAGGTGCCAGCGGGGAAAAGTGATGCTGCTTCTCACTGCCTCCTGGAACCCCTTCAAATGCCCCACACAATTTGGCCCTCTCTGCTTTCCTGAGAACTCTATCCTCAAAAGCACCTTTTTTCACTTTCGGCGCCCTCCGGAGCAAAAAAGACAAACGTCCAGCTTTTGCTGCCACAGCAAAGGTGCCAGCGGGGAAAAGTGATGCTGCTTCTCACTGCCTCCTGGAACCCCTTCAAATGCCCCAGACAATTTGGCCCTCTCTGCTTTCCTGAAAAGTCTATCCTCAAAAGCACCTTTTTTCACTTTCGGCGCCCTCCGGAGCAAAAAAAGACAAAGGTCCAGCTTTTGCTGCCACAGCAAAGGTGCCAGCGGGGAAAAGTGATGCTGCTTCTCACTGCCTCCTGGAACCCCTTCAAATGCCCCACACAATTTGGCCCTCTCTGCTTTCCTGAAAAGTCTATCCTCAAAAGCACCTTTTTTCACTTTCGGCGCTGTTTGGAGCAAAAAAGACAAACGTCCAGCTTTTGCTGCCACAGCAAAGGTGCCAGCGGGGAAAAGTGATGCTGCTTCTCACTGCCTCCTGGAACCCCTTCAAATGCCCCACACAATTTGGCCCTCTCTGCTTTCCTGCGCACGCTATCCTCAAAAGCACCTTTTTTCACTTTCGGCGCTGTTTGGAGCAAAAAAGACAAACGTCCAGCTTTTGCTGCCACAGCAAAGGTGCCAGCGGGGAAAAGTGATGCTGGTCCTCACTGCCTCCTGGAACCCCTTCAAATGCCCCAGACAATTTGGCCCTCTCTGCTTTCCTGAAAAGTCTATCCTCAAAAGCACCTTTTTTCACTTTCGGCGCTGTTTGGAGCAAAAAAGACAAACGTCCAGCTTTTGCTGCCACAGCAAAGGTGCCAGCGGGGAAAAGTGATGCTGCTTCTCACTGCCTCCTGGAACCCCTTCAAATGCCCCAGACAATTTGGCCCTCTCTGCTTTCCTGAAAAGTCTATCCTCAAAAGCACCTTTTTTCACTTTCGGCGCCCTCCGGAGCAAAAAAGACAAACGTCCAGCTTTTGCTGCCACAGCAAAGGTGCCAGCGGGGAAAAGTGATGCTGCTTCTCACTGCCTCCTGGAACCCCTTCAAATGCCCCACACAATTTGGCCCTCTCTGCTTTCCTGAAAAGTCTATCCTCAAAAGCACCTTTTTTCACTTTCGGCGCCCTCCGGAGCAAAAAAGACAAACGTCCAGCTTTTGCTGCCACAGCAAAGGTGCCAGCGGGGAAAAGTGATGCTGCTTCTCACTGCCTCCTGGAACCCCTTCAAATGCCCCACACAATTTGGCCCTCTCTGCTTTCCTGCGCACGCTATCCTCAAAAGCACCTTTTTTCACTTTCGGCGCTGTTTGGAGCAAAAAAGACAAACGTCCAGCTTTTGCTGCCACAGCAAAGGTGCCAGCGGGGAAAAGTGATGCTGGTCCTCACTGCCTCCTGGAACCCCTTCAAATGCCCCAGACAATTTGGCCCTCTCTGCTTTCCTGAAAAGTCTATCCTCAAAAGCACCTTTTTTCACTTTCGGCGCTGTTTGGAGCAAAAAAGACAAACGTCCAGCTTTTGCTGCCACAGCAAAGGTGCCAGCGGGGAAAAGTGATGCTGCTTCTCACTGCCTCCTGGAACCCCTTCAAATGCCCCACACAATTTGGCCCTCTCTGCTTTCCTGCGCACGCTATCCTCAAAAGCACCTTTTTTCACTTTCGGCGCTGTTTGGAGCAAAAAAGACAAACGTCCAGCTTTTGCTGCCACAGCAAAGGTGCCAGCGGGGAAAAGTGATGCTGGTCCTCACTGCCTCCTGGAACCCCTTCAAATGCCCCACACAATTTGGCCCTCTCTGCTTTCCTGAAAAGTCTATCCTCAAAAGCACCTTTTTTCACTTTCGGCGCTGTTTGGAGCAAAAAAGACAAACGTCCAGCTTTTGCTGCCACAGCAAAGGTGCCAGCGGGGAAAAGTGATGCTGCTTCTCACTGCCTCCTGGAACCCCTTCAAATGCCCCAGACAATTTGGCCCTCTCTGCTTTCCTGAAAAGTCTATCCTCAAAAGCACCTTTTTTCACTTTCGGCGCCCTCCGGAGCAAAAAAGACAAACGTCCAGCTTTTGCTGCCACAGCAAAGGTGCCAGCGGGGAAAAGTGATGCTGCTTCTCACTGCCTCCTGGAACCCCTTCAAATGCCCCACACAATTTGGCCCTCTCTGCTTTCCTGAAAAGTCTATCCTCAAAAGCACCTTTTTTCACTTTCGGCGCCCTCCGGAGCAAAAAAGACAAACGTCCAGCTTTTGCTGCCACAGCAAAGGTGCCAGCGGGGAAAAGTGATGCTGCTTCTCACTGCCTCCTGGAACCCCTTCAAATGCCCCACACAATTTGGCCCTCTCTGCTTTCCTGAAAAGTCTATCCTCAAAAGCACCTTTTTTCACTTTCGGCGCTGTTTGGAGCAAAAAAGACAAACGTCCAGCTTTTGCTGCCACAGCAAAGGTGCCAGCGGGGAAAAGTGATGCTGCTTCTCACTGCCTCCTGGAACCCCTTCAAATGCCCCACACAATTTGGCCCTCTCTGCTTTCCTGCGCACGCTATCCTCAAAAGCACCTTTTTTCACTTTCGGCGCTGTTTGGAGCAAAAAAGACAAACGTCCAGCTTTTGCTGCCACAGCAAAGGTGCCAGCGGGGAAAAGTGATGCTGGTCCTCACTGCCTCCTGGAACCCCTTCAAATGCCCCAGACAATTTGGCCCTCTCTGCTTTCCTGAAAAGTCTATCCTCAAAAGCACCTTTTTTCACTTTCGGCGCTGTTTGGAGCAAAAAAGACAAACGTCCAGCTTTTGCTGCCACAGCAAAGGTGCCAGCGGGGAAAAGTGATGCTGCTTCTCACTGCCTCCTGGAACCCCTTCAAATGCCCCACACAATTTGGCCCTCTCTGCTTTCCTGAAAAGTCTATCCTCAAAAGCACCTTTTTTCACTTTCGGCGCTGTTTGGAGCAAAAAAGACAAACGTCCAGCTTTTGCTGCCACAGCAAAGGTGCCAGCGGGGAAAAGTGATGCTGCTTCTCACTGCCTCCTGGAACCCCTTCAAATGCCCCAGACAATTTGGCCCTCTCTGCTTTCCTGAAAAGTCTATCCTCAAAAGCACCTTTTTTCACTTTCGGCGCCCTCCGGAGCAAAAAAGACAAACGTCCAGCTTTTGCTGCCACAGCAAAGGTTCCAGCGGGGAAAAGTGATGCTGCTTCTCACTGCCTCCTGGAACCCCTTCAAATGCCCCAGACAATTTGGCCCTCTCTGCTTTCCTGAAAAGTCTATCCTCAAAAGCACCTTTTTTCACTTTCGGCGCTGTTTGGAGCAAAAAAGACAAACGTCCAGCTTTTGCTGCCACAGCAAAGGTGCCAGCAGGGAAAAGTGATGCTGGTCCTCACTGCCTCCTGGAACCCCTTCAAATGCCCCAGACAATTTGGCCCTCTCTGCTTTCCTGAAAAGTCTATCCTCAAAAGCACCTTTTTTCACTTTCGGCGCTGTTTGGAGCAAAAAAGACAAAGGTCCAGCTTTTGCTGCCACAGCAAAGGTGCCAGCGGGGAAAAGTGATGCTGCTT
Source organism: Vanellus vanellus (assembly GCF_965231255.1). Classification (NCBI taxonomy): domain Eukaryota; kingdom Metazoa; phylum Chordata; class Aves; order Charadriiformes; family Charadriidae; genus Vanellus; species Vanellus vanellus. Next base: position 32,811 of record NW_028127244.1, on the reverse strand, counting down.
CTCACTGCCTCCTGGAACCCCTTCAAATGCCCCAGACAATTTGGCCCTCTCTGCTTTCCTGAAAAGTCTATCCTCAAAAGCACCTTTTTTCACTTTCGGCGCTGTTTGGAGCAAAAAAGACAAACGTCCAGCTTTTGCTGCCACAGCAAAGGTGCCAGCGGGGAAAAGTGCTGCTGCTTCTCACTGCCTCCTGGAACCCCTTCAAATGCCCCACACAATTTGGCCCTCTCTGCTTTCCTGAAAAGTCTATCCTCAAAAGCACCTTTTTTCACTTTCGGCGCTGTTTGGAGCAAAAAAGACAAACGTCCAGCTTTTGCTGCCACAGCAAAGGTGCCAGCGGGGAAAAGTGATGCTGGTCCTCACTGCCTCCTGGAACCCCTTCAAATGCCCCAGACAATTTGGCCCTCTCTGCTTTCCTGAAAAGTCTATCCTCAAAAGCACCTTTTTTCACTTTCGGCGCTGTTTGGAGCAAAAAAGACAAACGTCCAGCTTTTGCTGCCACAGCAAAGGTGCCAGCGGGGAAAAGTGATGCTGCTTCTCACTGCCTCCTGGAACCCCTTCAAATGCCCCAGACAATTTGGCCCTCTCTGCTTTCCTGAAAAGTCTATCCTCAAAAGCACCTTTTTTCACTTTCGGCGCTGTTTGGAGCAAAAAAGACAAACGTCCAGCTTTTGCTGCCACAGCAAAGGTGCCAGCGGGGAAAAGTGATGCTGCTTCTCACTGCCTCCTGGAACCCCTTCAAATGCCCCACACAATTTGGCCCTCTCTGCTTTCCTGCGCACGCTATCCTCAAAAGCACCTTTTTTCACTTTCGGCGCTGTTTGGAGCAAAAAAGACAAACATCCAGCTTTTGCTGCCACAGCAAAGGTGCCAGCGGGGAAAAGTGATGCTGCTTCTCACTGCCTCCTGGAACCCCTTCAAATGCCCCAGACAATTTGGCCCTGTCTGCTTTCCTGAGGACTCTATCCTCAAATCACCTTTTTTCACTTTCGGCGCTGTTTGGAGCAAAAAAGACAAACGTCCAGCTTTTGCTGCCACAGCAAAGGTGCCAGCGGGGAAAAGTGATGCTGCTTCTCACTGCCTCCTGGAACCCCTTCAAATGCCCCAGACAATTTGGCCCTCTCTGCTTTCCTGAAAAGTCTATCCTCAAAAGCACCTTTTTTCACTTTCGGCGCTGTTTGGAGCAAAAAAGACAAACGTCCAGCTTTTGCTGCCACAGCAAAGGTGCCAGCGGGGAAAAGTGATGCTGCTTCTCACTGCCTCCTGGAACCCCTTCAAATGCCCCAGACAATTTGGCCCTCTCTGCTTTCCTGAAAAGTCTATCCTCAAAAGCACCTTTTTTCACTTTCGGCGCCCTCCGGAGCAAAAAAGACAAACGTCCAGCTTTTGCTGCCACAGCAAAGGTGCCAGCGGGGAAAAGTGATGCTGCTTCTCACTGCCTCCTGGAACCCCTTCAAATGCCCCACACAATTTGGCCCTCTCTGCTTTCCTGAGAACTCTATCCTCAAAAGCACCTTTTTTCACTTTCGGCGCCCTCCGGAGCAAAAAAGACAAACGTCCAGCTTTTGCTGCCACAGCAAAGGTGCCAGCGGGGAAAAGTGATGCTGCTTCTCACTGCCTCCTGGAACCCCTTCAAATGCCCCAGACAATTTGGCCCTCTCTGCTTTCCTGAAAAGTCTATCCTCAAAAGCACCTTTTTTCACTTTCGGCGCCCTCCGGAGCAAAAAAGACAAAGGTCCAGCTTTTGCTGCCACAGCAAAGGTGCCAGCGGGGAAAAGTGATGCTGCTTCTCACTGCCTCCTGGAACCCCTTCAAATGCCCCACACAATTTGGCCCTCTCTGCTTTCCTGAAAAGTCTATCCTCAAAAGCACCTTTTTTCACTTTCGGCGCTGTTTGGAGCAAAAAAGACAAACGTCCAGCTTTTGCTGCCACAGCAAAGGTGCCAGCGGGGAAAAGTGATGCTGCTTCTCACTGCCTCCTGGAACCCCTTCAAATGCCCCACACAATTTGGCCCTCTCTGCTTTCCTGCGCACGCTATCCTCAAAAGCACCTTTTTTCACTTTCGGCGCTGTTTGGAGCAAAAAAGACAAACGTCCAGCTTTTGCTGCCACAGCAAAGGTGCCAGCGGGGAAAAGTGATGCTGGTCCTCACTGCCTCCTGGAACCCCTTCAAATGCCCCAGACAATTTGGCCCTCTCTGCTTTCCTGAAAAGTCTATCCTCAAAAGCACCTTTTTTCACTTTCGGCGCTGTTTGGAGCAAAAAAGACAAACGTCCAGCTTTTGCTGCCACAGCAAAGGTGCCAGCGGGGAAAAGTGATGCTGCTTCTCACTGCCTCCTGGAACCCCTTCAAATGCCCCAGACAATTTGGCCCTCTCTGCTTTCCTGAAAAGTCTATCCTCAAAAGCACCTTTTTTCACTTTCGGCGCCCTCCGGAGCAAAAAAGACAAACGTCCAGCTTTTGCTGCCACAGCAAAGGTGCCAGCGGGGAAAAGTGATGCTGCTTCTCACTGCCTCCTGGAACCCCTTCAAATGCCCCACACAATTTGGCCCTCTCTGCTTTCCTGAAAAGTCTATCCTCAAAAGCACCTTTTTTCACTTTCGGCGCCCTCCGGAGCAAAAAAGACAAACGTCCAGCTTTTGCTGCCACAGCAAAGGTGCCAGCGGGGAAAAGTGATGCTGCTTCTCACTGCCTCCTGGAACCCCTTCAAATGCCCCACACAATTTGGCCCTCTCTGCTTTCCTGCGCACGCTATCCTCAAAAGCACCTTTTTTCACTTTCGGCGCTGTTTGGAGCAAAAAAGACAAACGTCCAGCTTTTGCTGCCACAGCAAAGGTGCCAGCGGGGAAAAGTGATGCTGGTCCTCACTGCCTCCTGGAACCCCTTCAAATGCCCCAGACAATTTGGCCCTCTCTGCTTTCCTGAAAAGTCTATCCTCAAAAGCACCTTTTTTCACTTTCGGCGCTGTTTGGAGCAAAAAAGACAAACGTCCAGCTTTTGCTGCCACAGCAAAGGTGCCAGCGGGGAAAAGTGATGCTGCTTCTCACTGCCTCCTGGAACCCCTTCAAATGCCCCACACAATTTGGCCCTCTCTGCTTTCCTGAAAAGTCTATCCTCAAAAGCACCTTTTTTCACTTTCGGCGCTGTTTGGAGCAAAAAAGACAAACGTCCAGCTTTTGCTGCCACAGCAAAGGTGCCAGCGGGGAAAAGTGATGCTGCTTCTCACTGCCTCCTGGAACCCCTTCAAATGCCCCAGACAATTTGGCCCTCTCTGCTTTCCTGAGGACTCTATCCTCAAAAGCACCTTTTTTCACTTTCGGCGCTGTTTGGAGCAAAAAAGACAAACGTCCAGCTTTTGCTGCCACAGCAAAGGTGCCAGCGGGGAAAAGTGATGCTGCTTCTCACTGCCTCCTGGAACCCCTTCAAATGCCCCACACAATTTGGCCCTCTCTGCTTTCCTGAAAAGTCTATCCTCAAAAGCACCTTTTTTCACTTTCGGCGCTGTTTGGAGCAAAAAAGACAAACGTCCAGCTTTTGCTGCCACAGCAAAGGTGCCAGCGGGGAAAAGTGATGCTGCTTCTCACTGCCTCCTGGAACCCCTTCAAATGCCCCAGACAATTTGGCCCTCTCTGCTTTCCTGAAAAGTCTATCCTCAAAAGCACCTTTTTTCACTTTCGGCGCTGTTTGGAGCAAAAAAGACAAACGTCCAGCTTTTGCTGCCACAGCAAAGGTGCCAGCGGGGAAAAGTGATGCTGCTTCTCACTGCCTCCTGGAACCCCTTCAAATGCCCCAGACAATTTGGCCCTGTCTGCTTTCCTGAGGACTCTATCCTCAAAAGCACCTTTTTTCACTTTCGGCGCTGTTTGGAGCAAAAAAGACAAACGTCCAGCTTTTGCTGCCACAGCAAAGGTGCCAGCGGGGAAAAGTGATGCTGCTTCTCACTGCCTCCTGGAACCCCTTCAAATGCCCCACACAATTTGGCCCTCTCTGCTTTCCTGAAAAGTCTATCCTCAAAAGCACCTTTTTTCACTTTCGGCGCTGTTTGGAGCAAAAAAGACAAACGTCCAGCTTTTGCTGCCACAGCAAAGGTGCCAGCGGGGAAAAGTGATGCTGCTTCTCACTGCCTCCTGGAACCCCTTCAAATGCCCCAGACAATTTGGCCCTCTCTGCTTTCCTGCGCACGCTATCCTCAAAAGCACCTTTTTTCACTTTCGGCGCCCTCCGGAGCAAAAAAGACAAACGTCCAGCTTTTGCTGCCACAGCAAAGGTGCCAGCGGGGAAAAGTGATGCTGCTTCTCACTGCCTCCTGGAACCCCTTCAAATGCCCCACACAATTTGGCCCTCTCTGCTTTCCTGAAAAGTCTATCCTCAAAAGCACCTTTTTTCACTTTCGGCGCTGTTTGGAGCAAAAAAGACAAACGTCCAGCTTTTGCTGCCACAGCAAAGGTGCCAGCGGGGAAAAGTGATGCTGGTCCTCACTGCCTCCTGGAACCCCTTCAAATGCCCCACACAATTTGGCCCTCTCTGCTTTCCTGAAAAGTCTATCCTCAAAAGCACCTTTTTTCACTTTCGGCGCTGTTTGGAGCAAAAAAGACAAACGTCCAGCTTTTGCTGCCACAGCAAAGGTGCCAGCGGGGAAAAGTGATGCTGCTTCTCACTGCCTCCTGGAACCCCTTCAAATGCCCCAGACAATTTGGCCCTCTCTGCTTTCCTGAAAAGTCTATCCTCAAAAGCACCTTTTTTCACTTTCGGCGCCCTCCGGAGCAAAAAAGACAAACGTCCAGCTTTTGCTGCCACAGCAAAGGTGCCAGCGGGGAAAAGTGATGCTGCTTCTCACTGCCTCCTGGAACCCCTTCAAATGCCCCAGACAATTTGGCCCTCTCTGCTTTCCTGCGCACGCTATCCTCAAAAGCACCTTTTTTCACTTTCGGCGCCCTCCGGAGCAAAAAAGACAAACGTCCAGCTTTTGCTGCCACAGCAAAGGTGCCAGCGGGGAAAAGTGATGCTGCTTCTCACTGCCTCCTGGAACCCCTTCAAATGCCCCACACAATTTGGCCCTCTCTGCTTTCCTGAAAAGTCTATCCTCAAAAGCACCTTTTTTCACTTTCGGCGCTGTTTGGAGCAAAAAAGACAAACGTCCAGCTTTTGCTGCCACAGCAAAGGTGCCAGCGGGGAAAAGTGATGCTGGTCCTCACTGCCTCCTGGAACCCCTTCAAATGCCCCACACAATTTGGCCCTCTCTGCTTTCCTGAAAAGTCTATCCTCAAAAGCACCTTTTTTCACTTTCGGCGCTGTTTGGAGCAAAAAAGACAAACGTCCAGCTTTTGCTGCCACAGCAAAGGTGCCAGCGGGGAAAAGTGATGCTGCTTCTCACTGCCTCCTGGAACCCCTTCAAATGCCCCAGACAATTTGGCCCTCTCTGCTTTCCTGAGGACTCTATCCTCAAAAGCACCTTTTTTCACTTTCGGCGCCCTCCGGAGCAAAAAAGACAAACGTCCAGCTTTTGCTGCCACAGCAAAGGTGCCAGCGGGGAAAAGTGATGCTGCTTCTCACTGCCTCCTGGAACCCCTTCAAATGCCCCAGACAATTTGGCCCTCTCTGCTTTCCTGAAAAGTCTATCCTCAAAAGCACCTTTTTTCACTTTCGGCGCTGTTTGGAGCAAAAAAGACAAACGTCCAGCTTTTGCTGCCACAGCAAAGGTGCCAGCGGGGAAAAGTGATGCTGCTTCTCACTGCCTCCTGGAACCCCTTCAAATGCCCCAGACAATTTGGCCCTCTCTGCTTTCCTGCGCACGCTATCCTCAAAAGCACCTTTTTTCACTTTCGGCGCCCTCCGGAGCAAAAAAGACAAAGGTCCAGCTTTTGCTGCCACAGCAAAGGTGCCAGCGGGGAAAAGTGATGCTGGTCCTCACTGCCTCCTGGAACCCCTTCAAATGCCCCACACAATTTGGCCCTCTCTGCTTTCCTGAAAAGTCTATCCTCAAAAGCACCTTTTTTCACTTTCGGCGCTGTTTGGAGCAAAAAAGACAAAGGTCCAGCTTTTGCTGCCACAGCAAAGGTGCCAGCGGGGAAAAGTGATGCTGGTCCTCACTGCCTCCTGGAACCCCTTCAAATGCCCCAGACAATTTGGCCCTCTCTGCTTTCCTGAAAAGTCTATCCTCAAAAGCACCTTTTTTCACTTTCGGCGCTGTTTGGAGCAAAAAAGACAAACGTCCAGCTTTTGCTGCCACAGCAAAGGTGCCAGCGGGGAAAAGTGATGCTGCTTCTCACTGCCTCCTGGAACCCCTTCAAATGCCCCACACAATTTGGCCCTCTCTGCTTTCCTGCGCACGCTATCCTCAAAAGCACCTTTTTTCACTTTCGGCGCTGTTTGGAGCAAAAAAGACAAACGTCCAGCTTTTGCTGCCACAGCAAAGGTGCCAGCGGGGAAAAGTGATGCTGCTTCTCACTGCCTCCTGGAACCCCTTCAAATGCCCCAGACAATTTGGCCCTCTCTGCTTTCCTGAGGACTCTATCCTCAAAAGCACCTTTTTTCACTTTCGGCGCCCTCCGGAGCAAAAAAGACAAACGTCCAGCTTTTGCTGCCACAGCAAAGGTGCCAGCGGGGAAAAGTGATGCTGCTTCTCACTGCCTCCTGGAACCCCTTCAAATGCCCCAGACAATTTGGCCCTCTCTGCTTTCCTGAAAAGTCTATCCTCAAAAGCACCTTTTTTCACTTTCGGCGCTGTTTGGAGCAAAAAAGACAAACGTCCAGCTTTTGCTGCCACAGCAAAGGTGCCAGCGGGGAAAAGTGATGCTGCTTCTCACTGCCTCCTGGAACCCCTTCAAATGCCCCAGACAATTTGGCCCTCTCTGCTTTCCTGCGCACGCTATCCTCAAAAGCACCTTTTTTCACTTTCGGCGCCCTCCGGAGCAAAAAAGACAAACGTCCAGCTTTTGCTGCCACAGCAAAGGTGCCAGCGGGGAAAAGTGATGCTGCTTCTCACTGCCTCCTGGAACCCCTTCAAATGCCCCAGACAATTTGGCCCTCTCTGCTTTCCTGCGCACGCTATCCTCAAAAGCACCTTTTTTCACTTTCGGCGCTGTTTGGAGCAAAAAAGACAAACGTCCAGCTTTTGCTGCCACAGCAAAGGTGCCAGCGGGGAAAAGTGATGCTGGTCCTCACTGCCTCCTGGAACCCCTTCAAATGCCCCACACAATTTGGCCCTCTCTGCTTTCCTGAAAAGTCTATCCTCAAAAGCACCTTTTTTCACTTTCGGCGCTGTTTGGAGCAAAAAAGACAAACGTCCAGCTTTTGCTGCCACAGCAAAGGTGCCAGCGGGGAAAAGTGATGCTGCTTCTCACTGCCTCCTGGAACCCCTTCAAATGCCCCACACAATTTGGCCCTCTCTGCTTTCCTGAAAAGTCTATCCTCAAAAGCACCTTTTTTCACTTTCGGCGCCCTCCGGAGCAAAAAAGACAAACGTCCAGCTTTTGCTGCCACTGCAAAGGTGCCAGCGGGGAAAAGTGATGCTGCTTCTCACTGCCTCCTGGAACCCCTTCAAATGCCCCACACAATTTGGCCCTCTCTGCTTTCCTGAAAAGTCTATCCTCAAAAGCAACTTTTTTCACTTTCGGCGCCCTCCGGAGCAAAAAAGACAAACGTCCAGCTTTTGCTGCCACAGCAAAGGTGCCAGCGGGGAAAAGTGATGCTGCTTCTCACTGCCTCCTGGAACCCCTTCAAATGCCCCACACAATTTGGCCCTCTCTGCTTTCCTGAAAAGTCTATCCTCAAAAGCACCTTTTTTCACTTTCGGCGCTGTTTGGAGCAAAAAAGACAAACGTCCAGCTTTTGCTGCCACAGCAAAGGTGCCAGCGGGGAAAAGTGATGCTGGTCCTCACTGCCTCCTGGAACCCCTTCAAATGCCCCAGACAATTTGGCCCTCTCTGCTTTCCTGAAAAGTCTATCCTCAAAAGCACCTTTTTTCACTTTCGGCGCTGTTTGGAGCAAAAAAGACAAACGTCCAGCTTTTGCTGCCACAGCAAAGGTGCCAGCGGGGAAAAGTGATGCTGCTTCTCACTGCCTCCTGGAACCCCTTCAAATGCCCCAGACAATTTGGCCCTCTCTGCTTTCCTGCGCACGCTATCCTCAAAAGCACCTTTTTTCACTTTCGGCGCTGTTTGGAGCAAAAAAGACAAACGTCCAGCTTTTGCTGCCACAGCAAAGGTGCCAGCGGGGAAAAGTGATGCTGCTTCTCACTGCCTCCTGGAACCCCTTCAAATGCCCCACACAATTTGGCCCTCTCTGCTTTCCTGAAAAGTCTATCCTCAAAAGCACCTTTTTTCACTTTCGGCGCCCTCCGGAGCAAAAAAGACAAACGTCCAGCTTTTGCTGCCACAGCAAAGGTGCCAGCGGGGAAAAGTGATGCTGCTTCTCACTGCCTCCTGGAACCCCTTCAAATGCCCCAGACAATTTGGCCCTCTCTGCTTTCCTGAAAAGTCTGTCCTCAAAAGCACCTTTTTTCACTTTCGGCGCTGTTTGGAGCAAAAAAGACAAACGTCCAGCTTTTGCTGCCACAGCAAAGGTGCCAGCGGGGAAAAGTGATGCTGCTTCTCACTGCCTCCTGGAACCCCTTCAAATGCCCCACACAATTTGGCCCTCTCTGCTTTCCTGAAAAGTCTATCCTCAAAAGCACCTTTTTTCACTTTCGGCGCTGTTTGGAGCAAAAAAGACAAACGTCCAGCTTTTGCTGCCACAGCAAAGGTGCCAGCGGGGAAAAGTGATGCTGGTCCTCACTGCCTCCTGGAACCCCTTCAAATGCCCCAGACAATTTGGCCCTCTCTGCTTTCCTGAAAAGTCTATCCTCAAAAGCACCTTTTTTCACTTTCGGCGCTGTTTGGAGCAAAAAAGACAAACGTCCAGCTTTTGCTGCCACAGCAAAGGTGCCAGCGGGGAAAAGTGATGCTGCTTCTCACTGCCTCCTGGAACCCCTTCAAATGCCCCACACAATTTGGCCCTCTCTGCTTTCCTGAAAAGTCTATCCTCAAAAGCACCTTTTTTCACTTTCGGCGCTGTTTGGAGCAAAAAAGACAAACGTCCAGCTTTTGCTGCCACAGCAAAGGTGCCAGCGGGGAAAAGTGATGCTGCTTCTCACTGCCTCCTGGAACCCCTTCAAATGCCCCACACAATTTGGCCCTCTCTGCTTTCCTGAAAAGTCTATCCTCAAAAGCACCTTTTTTCACTTTCGGCGCTGTTTGGAGCAAAAAAGACAAACGTCCAGCTTTTGCTGCCACAGCAAAGGTGCCAGCGGGGAAAAGTGATGCTGCTTCTCACTGCCTCCTGGAACCCCTTCAAATGCCCCACACAATTTGGCCCTCTCTGCTTTCCTGCGCACGCTATCCTCAAAAGCACCTTTTTTCACTTTCGGCGCCCTCCGGAGCAAAAAAGACAAACGTCCAGCTTTTGCTGCCACAGCAAAGGTGCCAGCGGGGAAAAGTGATGCTGCTTCTCACTGCCTCCTGGAACCCCTTCAAATGCCCCACACAATTTGGCCCTCTCTGCTTTCCTGAGGACTCTATCCTCAAAAGCACCTTTTTTCACTTTCGGCGCCCTCCGGAGCAAAAAAGACAAACGTCCAGCTTTTGCTGCCACAGCAAAGGTGCCAGCGGGGAAAAGTGATGCTGCTTCTCACTGCCTCCTGGAACCCCTTCAAATGCCCCACACAATTTGGCCCTCTCTGCTTTCCTGCGCACGCTATCCTCAAAAGCACCTTTTTTCACTTTCGGCGCTGTTTGGAGCAAAAAAGACAAACGTCCAGCTTTTGCTGCCACAGCAAAGGTGCCAGCGGGGAAAAGTGATGCTGCTTCTCACTGCCTCCTGGAACCCCTTCAAATGCCCCAGACAATTTGGCCCTCTCTGCTTTCCTGAGGACTCTATCCTCAAAAGCACCTTTTTTCACTTTCGGCGCCCTCCGGAGCAAAAAAGACAAACGTCCAGCTTTTGCTGCCACTGCAAAGGTGCCAGCGGGGAAAAGTGATGCTGCTTCTCACTGCCTCCTGGAACCCCTTCAAATGCCCCACACAATTTGGCCCTCTCTGCTTTCCTGAAAAGTCTATCCTCAAAAGCACCTTTTTTCACTTTCGGCGCCCTCCGGAGCAAAAAAGACAAACGTCCAGCTTTTGCTGCCACAGCAAAGGTGCCAGCGGGGAAAAGTGATGCTGCTTCTCACTGCCTCCTGGAACCCCTTCAAATGCCCCACACAATTTGGCCCTCTCTGCTTTCCTGAAAAGTCTATCCTCAAAAGCACCTTTTTTCACTTTCGGCGCTGTTTGGAGCAAAAAAGACAAACGTCCAGCTTTTGCTGCCACAGCAAAGGTGCCAGCGGGGAAAAGTGATGCTGCTTCTCACTGCCTCCTGGAACCCCTTCAAATGCCCCACACAATTTGGCCCTCTCTGCTTTCCTGCGCACGCTATCCTCAAAAGCACCTTTTTTCACTTTCGGCGCTGTTTGGAGCAAAAAAGACAAACGTCCAGCTTTTGCTGCCACAGCAAAGGTGCCAGCGGGGAAAAGTGATGCTGGTCCTCACTGCCTCCTGGAACCCCTTCAAATGCCCCAGACAATTTGGCCCTCTCTGCTTTCCTGAAAAGTCTATCCTCAAAAGCACCTTTTTTCACTTTCGGCGCTGTTTGGAGCAAAAAAGACAAAGGTCCAGCTTTTGCTGCCACAGCAAAGGTGCCAGCGGGGAAAAGTGATGCTGCTTCTCACTGCCTCCTGGAACCCCTTCAAATGCCCCACACAATTTGGCCCTCTCTGCTTTCCTGAGGACTCTATCCTCAAAAGCACCTTTTTTCACTTTCGGCGCTGTTTGGAGCAAAAAAGACAAACGTCCAGCTTTTGCTGCCACAGCAAAGGTGCCAGCGGGGAAAAGTGATGCTGCTTCTCACTGTCTCCTGGAACCCCTTCAAATGCCCCAGACAATTTGGCCCTCTCTGCTTTCCTGCGCACGCTATCCTCAAAAGCACCTTTTTTCACTTTCGGCGCTGTTTGGAGCAAAAAAGACAAACGTCCAGCTTTTGCTGCCACAGCAAAGGTGCCAGCGGGGAAAAGTGATGCTGCTTCTCACTGCCTCCTGGAACCCCTTCAAATGCCCCAGACAATTTGGCCCTCTCTGCTTTCCTGAGGACTCTATCCTCAAAAGCACCTTTTTTCACTTTCGGCGCCCTCCGGAGCAAAAAAGACAAACGTCCAGCTTTTGCTGCCACAGCAAAGGTGCCAGCGGGGAAAAGTGATGCTGCTTCTCACTGCCTCCTGGAACCCCTTCAAATGCCCCACACAATTTGGCCCTCTCTGCTTTCCTGAAAAGTCTATCCTCAAAAGCACCTTTTTTCACTTTCGGCGCTGTTTGGAGCAAAAAAGACAAACGTCCAGCTTTTGCTGCCACAGCAAAGGTGCCAGCGGGGAAAAGTGATGCTGGTCCTCACTGCCTCCTGGAACCCCTTCAAATGCCCCAGACAATTTGGCCCTCTCTGCTTTCCTGAGGACTCTATCCTCAAAAGCACCTTTTTTCACTTTCGGCGCCCTCCGGAGCAAAAAAGACAAACGTCCAGCTTTTGCTGCCACAGCAAAGGTGCCAGCGGGGAAAAGTGATGCTGCTTCTCACTGCCTCCTGGAACCCCTTCAAATGCCCCACACAATTTGGCCCTCTCTGCTTTCCTGAAAAGTCTATCCTCAAAAGCACCTTTTTTCACTTTCGGCGCTGTTTGGAGCAAAAAAGACAAACGTCCAGCTTTTGCTGCCACAGCAAAGGTGCCAGCGGGAAAAAGTGATGCTGGTCCTCACTGCCTCCTGGAACCCCTTCAAATGCCCCACACAATTTGGCCCTCTCTGCTTTCCTGAGGACTCTATCCTCAAAAGCACCTTTTTTCACTTTCGGCGCCCTCCGGAGCAAAAAAGACAAACGTCCAGCTTTTGCTGCCACAGCAAAGGTGCCAGCGGGGAAAAGTGATGCTGCTTCTCACTGCCTCCTGGAACCCCTTCAAATGCCCCAGACAATTTGGCCCTCTCTGCTTTCCTGAAAAGTCTATCCTCAAAAGCACCTTTTTTCACTTTCGGCGCCCTCCGGAGCAAAAAAGACAAACGTCCAGCTTTTGCTGCCACAGCAAAGGTGCCAGCGGGGAAAAGTGATGCTGGTCCTCACTGCCTCCTGGAACCCCTTCAAATGCCCCAGACAATTTGGCCCTCTCTGCTTTCCTGAAAAGTCTATCCTCAAAAGCACCTTTTTTCACTTTCGGCGCTGTTTGGAGCAAAAAAGACAAACGTCCAGCTTTTGCTGCCACAGCAAAGGTGCCAGCGGGGAAAAGTGATGCTGCTTCTCACTGCCTCCTGGAACCCCTTCAAATGCCCCAGACAATTTGGCCCTCTCTGCTTTCCTGAGGACTCTATCCTCAAAAGCACCTTTTTTCACTTTCGGCGCTGTTTGGAGCAAAAAAGACAAACGTCCAGCTTTTGCTGCCACAGCAAAGGTGCCAGCGGGGAAAAGTGATGCTGCTTCTCACTGCCTCCTGGAACCCCTTCAAATGCCCCACACAATTTGGCCCTCTCTGCTTTCCTGAAAAGTCTATCCTCAAAAGCACCTTTTTTCACTTTCGGCGCTGTTTGGAGCAAAAAAGACAAACGTCCAGCTTTTGCTGCCACAGCAAAGGTGCCAGCGGGGAAAAGTGATGCTGCTTCTCACTGCCTCCTGGAACCCCTTCAAATGCCCCAGACAATTTGGCCCTCTCTGCTTTCCTGAAAAGTCTATCCTCAAAAGCACCTTTTTTCACTTTCGGCGCTGTTTGGAGCAAAAAAGACAAACGTCCAGCTTTTGCTGCCACAGCAAAGGTGCCAGCGGGGAAAAGTGATGCTGCTTCTCACTGCCTCCTGGAACCCCTTCAAATGCCCCACACAATTTGGCCCTCTCTGCTTTCCTGAGGACTCTATCCTCAAAAGCACCTTTTTTCACTTTCGGCGCCCTCCGGAGCAAAAAAGACAAACGTCCAGCTTTTGCTGCCACAGCAAAGGTGCCAGCGGGGAAAAGTGATGCTGCTTCTCACTGCCTCCTGGAACCCCTTCAAATGCCCCAGACAATTTGGCCCTCTCTGCTTTCCTGAGGACTCTATCCTCAAAAGCACCTGTTTTCACTTTCGGCGCTGTTTGGAGCAAAAAAGACAAACGTCCAGCTTTTGCTGCCACAGCAAAGGTGCCAGCGGGGAAAAGTGATGCTGGTCCTCACTGCCTCCTGGAACCCCTTCAAATGCCCCAGACAATTTGGCCCTCTCTGCTTTCCTGAAAAGTCTATCCTCAAAAGCACCTTTTTTCACTTTCGGCGCTGTTTGGAGCAAAAAAGACAAACGTCCAGCTTTTGCTGCCACAGCAAAGGTGCCAGCGGGGAAAAGTGATGCTGCTTCTCACTGCCTCCTGGAACCCCTTCAAATGCCCCAGACAATTTGGCCCTCTCTGCTTTCCTGAAAAGTCTGTCCTCAAAAGCACCTTTTTTCACTTTCGGCGCTGTTTGGAGCAAAAAAGACAAACGTCCAGCTTTTGCTGCCACAGCAAAGGTGCCAGCGGGGAAAAGTGATGCTGGTCCTCACTGCCTCCTGGAACCCCTTCAAATGCCCCACACAATTTGGCCCTCTCTGCTTTCCTGAAAAGTCTATCCTCAAAAGCACCTTTTTTCACTTTCGGCGCTGTTTGGAGCAAAAAAGACAAACGTCCAGCTTTTGCTGCCACAGCAAAGGTGCCAGCGGGGAAAAGTGATGCTGCTTCTCACTGCCTCCTGGAACCCCTTCAAATGCCCCAGACAATTTGGCCCTCTCTGCTTTCCTGAAAAGTCTATCCTCAAAAGCACCTTTTTTCACTTTCGGCGCTGTTTGGAGCAAAAAAGATAAACGTCCAGCTTTTGCTGCCACAGCAAAGGTGCCAGCGGGGAAAAGTGATGCTGCTTCTCACTGCCTCCTGGAACCCCTTCAAATGCCCCACACAATTTGGCCCTCTCTGCTTTCCTGCGCACGCTATCCTCAAAAGCACCTTTTTTCACTTTCGGCGCTGTTTGGAGCAAAAAAGACAAACGTCCAGCTTTTGCTGCCACAGCAAAGGTGCCAGCGGGGAAAAGTGATGCTGCTTCTCACTGCCTCCTGGAACCCCTTCAAATGCCCCACACAATTTGGCCCTCTCTGCTTTCCTGAAAAGTCTATCCTCAAAAGCACCTTTTTTCACTTTCGGCGCTGTTTGGAGCAAAAAAGACAAACGTCCAGCTTTTGCTGCCACAGCAAAGGTGCCAGCGGGGAAAAGTGATGCTGCTTCTCACTGCCTCCTGGAACCCCTTCAAATGCCCCACACAATTTGGCCCTCTCTGCTTTCCTGCGCACGCTATCCTCAAAAGCACCTTTTTTCACTTTCGGCGCTGTTTGGAGCAAAAAAGACAAACGTCCAGCTTTTGCTGCCACAGCAAAGGTGCCAGCGGGGAAAAGTGATGCTGCTTCTCACTGTCTCCTGGAACCCCTTCAAATGCCCCAGACAATTTGGCCCTCTCTGCTTTCCTGCGCACGCTATCCTCAAAAGCACCTTTTTTCACTTTCGGCGCTGTTTGGAGCAAAAAAGACAAAGGTCCAGCTTTTGCTGCCACAGCAAAGGTGCCAGCGGGGAAAAGTGATGCTGCTTCTCACTGCCTCCTGGAACCCCTTCAAATGCCCCAGACAATTTGGCCCTCTCTGCTTTCCTGAGGACTCTATCCTCAAAAGCACCTTTTTTCACTTTCGGCGCCCTCCGGAGCAAAAAAGACAAACGTCCAGCTTTTGCTGCCACAGCAAAGGTGCCAGCGGGGAAAAGTGATGCTGCTTCTCACTGCCTCCTGGAACCCCTTCAAATGCCCCACACAATTTGGCCCTCTCTGCTTTCCTGAAAAGTCTATCCTCAAAAGCACCTTTTTTCACTTTCGGCGCTGTTTGGAGCAAAAAAGACAAACGTCCAGCTTTTGCTGCCACAGCAAAGGTGCCAGCGGGGAAAAGTGATGCTGGTCCTCACTGCCTCCTGGAACCCCTTCAAATGCCCCACACAATTTGGCCCTCTCTGCTTTCCTGAGGACTCTATCCTCAAAAGCACCTTTTTTCACTTTCGGCGCCCTCCGGAGCAAAAAAGACAAACGTCCAGCTTTTGCTGCCACAGCAAAGGTGCCAGCGGGGAAAAGTGATGCTGCTTCTCACTGCCTCCTGGAACCCCTTCAAATGCCCCACACAATTTGGCCCTCTCTGCTTTCCTGCGCACGCTATCCTCAAAAGCACCTTTTTTCACTTTCGGCGCTGTTTGGAGCAAAAAAGACAAACGTCCAGCTTTTGCTGCCACAGCAAAGGTGCCAGCGGGGAAAAGTGATGCTGGTCCTCACTGCCTCCTGGAACCCCTTCAAATGCCCCAGACAATTTGGCCCTCTCTGCTTTCCTGAGGACTCTATCCTCAAAAGCACCTTTTTTCACTTTCGGCGCCCTCCGGAGCAAAAAAGACAAACGTCCAGCTTTTGCTGCCACAGCAAAGGTGCCAGCGGGGAAAAGTGATGCTGCTTCTCACTGCCTCCTGGAACCCCTTCAAATGCCCCAGACAATTTGGCCCTCTCTGCTTTCCTGAAAAGTCTATCCTCAAAAGCACCTTTTTTCACTTTCGGCGCCCTCCGGAGCAAAAAAGACAAACGTCCAGCTTTTGCTGCCACAGCAAAGGTGCCAGCGGGGAAAAGTGATGCTGGTCCTCACTGCCTCCTGGAACCCCTTCAAATGCCCCACACAATTTGGCCCTCTCTGCTTTCCTGAAAAGTCTATCCTCAAAAGCACCTTTTTTCACTTTCGGCGCTGTTTGGAGCAAAAAAGACAAACGTCCAGCTTTTGCTGCCACAGCAAAGGTGCCAGCGGGGAAAAGTGATGCTGCTTCTCACTGCCTCCTGGAACCCCTTCAAATGCCCCAGACAATTTGGCCCTCTCTGCTTTCCTGAGGACTCTATCCTCAAAAGCACCTTTTTTCACTTTCGGCGCTGTTTGGAGCAAAAAAGACAAACGTCCAGCTTTTGCTGCCACAGCAAAGGTGCCAGCGGGGAAAAGTGATGCTGCTTCTCACTGCCTCCTGGAACCCCTTCAAATGCCCCACACAATTTGGCCCTCTCTGCTTTCCTGAAAAGTCTATCCTCAAAAGCACCTTTTTTCACTTTCGGCGCTGTTTGGAGCAAAAAAAGACAAACGTCCAGCTTTTGCTGCCACAGCAAAGGTGCCAGCGGGGAAAAGTGATGCTGCTTCTCACTGCCTCCTGGAACCCCTTCAAATGCCCCAGACAATTTGGCCCTCTCTGCTTTCCTGAAAAGTCTATCCTCAAAAGCACCTTTTTTCACTTTCGGCGCCCTCCGGAGCAAAAAAGACAAACGTCCAGCTTTTGCTGCCACAGCAAAGGTGCCAGCGGGGAAAAGTGATGCTGCTTCTCACTGCCTCCTGGAACCCCTTCAAATGCCCCACACAATTTGGCCCTCTCTGCTTTCCTGAGGACTCTATCCTCAAAAGCACCTTTTTTCACTTTCGGCGCCCTCCGGAGCAAAAAAGACAAACGTCCAGCTTTTGCTGCCACAGCAAAGGTGCCAGCGGGGAAAAGTGATGCTGCTTCTCACTGCCTCCTGGAACCCCTTCAAATGCCCCAGACAATTTGGCCCTCTCTGCTTTCCTGAAAAGTCTATCCTCAAAAGCACCTTTTTTCACTTTCGGCGCTGTTTGGAGCAAAAAAGACAAAGGTCCAGCTTTTGCTGCCACAGCAAAGGTGCCAGCGGGGAAAAGTGATGCTGCTTCTCACTGCCTCCTGGAACCCCTTCAAATGCCCCACACAATTTGGCCCTCTCTGCTTTCCTGAAAAGTCTATCCTCAAAAGCACCTTTTTTCACTTTCGGCGCTGTTTGGAGCAAAAAAGACAAACGTCCAGCTTTTGCTGCCACAGCAAAGGTGCCAGCGGGGAAAAGTGATGCTGCTTCTCACTGCCTCCTGGAACCCCTTCAAATGCCCCACACAATTTGGCCCTCTCTGCTTTCCTGCGCACGCTATCCTCAAAAGCACCTTTTTTCACTTTCGGCGCTGTTTGGAGCAAAAAAGACAAACGTCCAGCTTTTGCTGCCACAGCAAAGGTGCCAGCGGGGAAAAGTGATGCTGGTCCTCACTGCCTCCTGGAACCCCTTCAAATGCCCCAGACAATTTGGCCCTCTCTGCTTTCCTGAAAAGTCTATCCTCAAAAGCACCATTTTTCACTTTCGGCGCCCTCCGGAGCAAAAAAGACAAACGTCCAGCTTTTGCTGCCACAGCAAAGGTGCCAGCGGGGAAAAGTGATGCTGCTTCTCACTGCCTCCTGGAACCCCTTCAAATGCCCCAGACAATTTGGCCCTCTCTGCTTTCCTGAAAAGTCTATCCTCAAAAGCACCTTTTTTCACTTTCGGCGCCCTCCGGAGCAAAAAAGACAAACGTCCAGCTTTTGCTGCCACAGCAAAGGTGCCAGCGGGGAAAAGTGATGCTGCTTCTCACTGCCTCCTGGAACCCCTTCAAATGCCCCACACAATTTGGCCCTCTCTGCTTTCCTGAAAAGTCTATCCTCAAAAGCACCTTTTTTCACTTTCGGCGCTGTTTGGAGCAAAAAAGACAAACGTCCAGCTTTTGCTGCCACAGCAAAGGTGCCAGCGGGGAAAAGTGATGCTGCTTCTCACTGCCTCCTGGAACCCCTTCAAATGCCCCAGACAATTTGGCCCTCTCTGCTTTCCTGAGGACTCTATCCTCAAAAGCACCTTTTTTCACTTTCGGCGCTGTTTGGAGCAAAAAAGACAAACGTCCAGCTTTTGCTGCCACAGCAAAGGTGCCAGCGGGGAAAAGTGATGCTGCTTCTCACTGCCTCCTGGAACCCCTTCAAATGCCCCACACAATTTGGCCCTCTCTGCTTTCCTGAAAAGTCTATCCTCAAAAGCACCTTTTTTCACTTTCGGCGCTGTTTGGAGCAAAAAAGACAAACGTCCAGCTTTTGCTGCCACAGCAAAGGTGCCAGCGGGGAAAAGTGATGCTGCTTCTCACTGCCTCCTGGAACCCCTTCAAATGCCCCACACAATTTGGCCCTCTCTGCTTTCCTGAAAAGTCTATCCTCAAAAGCACCTTTTTTCACTTTCGGCGCTGTTTGGAGCAAAAAAGACAAACGTCCAGCTTTTGCTGCCACAGCAAAGGTGCCAGCGGGGAAAAGTGATGCTGCTTCTCACTGCCTCCTGGAACCCCTTCAAATGCCCCACACAATTTGGCCCTCTCTGCTTTCCTGAGGACTCTATCCTCAAAAGCACCTTTTTTCACTTTCGGCGCCCTCCGGAGCAAAAAAGACAAACGTCCAGCTTTTGCTGCCACAGCAAAGGTGCCAGCGGGGGAAAAGTGATGCTGCTTCTCACTGCCTCCTGGAACCCCTTCAAATGCCCCAGACAATTTGGCCCTCTCTGCTTTCCTGAGGACTCTATCCTCAAAAGCACCTGTTTTCACTTTCGGCGCTGTTTGGAGCAAAAAAGACAAACGTCCAGCTTTTGCTGCCACAGCAAAGGTGCCAGCGGGGAAAAGTGATGCTGCTTCTCACTGCCTCCTGGAACCCCTTCAAATGCCCCACACAATTTGGCCCTCTCTGCTTTCCTGAAAAGTCTATCCTCAAAAGCACCTTTTTTCACTTTCGGCGCTGTTTGGAGCAAAAAAGACAAACGTCCAGCTTTTGCTGCCACAGCAAAGGTGCCAGCGGGGAAAAGTGATGCTGCTTCTCACTGCCTCCTGGAACCCCTTCAAATGCCCCACACAATTTGGCCCTCTCTGCTTTCCTGCGCACGCTATCCTCAAAAGCACCTTTTTTCACTTTCGGCGCTGTTTGGAGCAAAAAAGACAAACGTCCAGCTTTTGCTGCCACAGCAAAGGTGCCAGCGGGGAAAAGTGATGCTGGTCCTCACTGCCTCCTGGAACCCCTTCAAATGCCCCAGACAATTTGGCCCTCTCTGCTTTCCTGAGGACTCTATCCTCAAAAGCACCTTTTTTCACTTTCGGCGCCCTCCGGAGCAAAAAAGACAAACGTCCAGCTTTTGCTGCCACAGCAAAGGTGCCAGCGGGGAAAAGTGATGCTGCTTCTCACTGCCTCCTGGAACCCCTTCAAATGCCCCAGACAATTTGGCCCTCTCTGCTTTCCTGAAAAGTCTATCCTCAAAAGCACCTTTTTTCACTTTCGGCGCACTCCGGAGCAAAAAAGACAAACGTCCAGCTTTTGCTGCCACAGCAAAGGTGCCAGCGGGGAAAAGTGATGCTGCTTCTCACTGCCTCCTGGAACCCCTTCAAATGCCCCACACAATTTGGCCCTCTCTGCTTTCCTGAAAAGTCTATCCTCAAAAGCACCTTTTTTCACTTTCGGCGCTGTTTGGAGCAAAAAAGACAAACGTCCAGCTTTTGCTGCCACAGCAAAGGTGCCAGCGGGGAAAAGTGATGCTGCTTCTCACTGCCTCCTGGAACCCCTTCAAATGCCCCAGACAATTTGGCCCTCTCTGCTTTCCTGCGCACGCTATCCTCAAAAGCACCTTTTTTCACTTTCGGCGCTGTTTGGAGCAAAAAAGACAAACGTCCAGCTTTTGCTGCCACAGCAAAGGTGCCAGCGGGGAAAAGTGATGCTGCTTCTCACTGCCTCCTGGAACCCCTTCAAATGCCCCACACAATTTGGCCCTCTCTGCTTTCCTGAAAAGTCTATCCTCAAAAGCACCTTTTTTCACTTTCGGCGCTGTTTGGAGCAAAAAAGACAAACGTCCAGCTTTTGCTGCCACAGCAAAGGTGCCAGCGGGGAAAAGTGATGCTGCTTCTCACTGCCTCCTGGAACCCCTTCAAATGCCCCACACAATTTGGCCCTCTCTGCTTTCCTGAAAAGTCTATCCTCAAAAGCACCTTTTTTCACTTTCGGCGCTGTTTGGAGCAAAAAAGACAAACGTCCAGCTTTTGCTGCCACAGCAAAGGTGCCAGCGGGGAAAAGTGATGCTGCTTCTCACTGCCTCCTGGAACCCCTTCAAATGCCCCAGACAATTTGGCCCTCTCTGCTTTCCTGAAAAGTCTATCCTCAAAAGCACCTTTTTTCACTTTCGGCGCCCTCCGGAGCAAAAAAGACAAACGTCCAGCTTTTGCTGCCACAGCAAAGGTGCCAGCGGGGAAAAGTGATGCTGCTTCTCACTGCCTCCTGGAACCCCTTCAAATGCCCCAGACAATTTGGCCCTCTCTGCTTTCCTGAAAAGTCTATCCTCAAAAGCACCTTTTTTCACTTTCGGCGCTGTTTGGAGCAAAAAAGACAAACGTCCAGCTTTTGCTGCCACAGCAAAGGTGCCAGCGGGGAAAAGTGATGCTGGTCCTCACTGCCTCCTGGAACCCCTTCAAATGCCCCAGACAATTTGGTCCTCTCTGCTTTCCTGAAAAGTCTATCCTCAAAAGCACCTTTTTTCACTTTCGGCGCTGTTTGGAGCAAAAAAGACAAAAGTCCAGCTTTTGCTGCCACAGCAAAGGTGCCAGCGGGGAAAAGTGATGCTGCTTCTCACTGCCTCCTGGAACCCCTTCAAATGCCCCAGACAATTTGGCCCTCTCTGCTTTCCTGAAAAGTCTATCCTCAAAAGCACCTTTTTTCACTTTCGGCGCTGTTTGGAGCAAAAAAGACAAACGTCCAGCTTTTGCTGCCACAGCAAAGGTGCCAGCGGGGAAAAGTGATGCTGCTTCTCACTGCCTCCTGGAACCCCTTCAAATGCCCCAGACAATTTGGCCCTCTCTGCTTTCCTGCGCACGCTATCCTCAAAAGCACCTTTTTTCACTTTCGGCGCTGTTTGGAGCAAAAAAGACAAACGTCCAGCTTTTGCTGCCACAGCAAAGGTGCCAGCGGGGAAAAGTGATGCTGCTTCTCACTGCCTCCTGGAACCCCTTCAAATGCCCCACACAATTTGGCCCTCTCTGCTTTCCTGAAAAGTCTATCCTCAAAAGCACCTTTTTTCACTTTCGGCGCTGTTTGGAGCAAAAAAGACAAACGTCCAGCTTTTGCTGCCACAGCAAAGGTGCCAGCGGGGAAAAGTGATGCTGCTTCTCACTGCCTCCTGGAACCCCTTCAAATGCCCCACACAATTTGGCCCTCTCTGCTTTCCTGAAAAGTCTATCCTCAAAAGCACCTTTTTTCACTTTCGGCGCTGTTTGGAGCAAAAAAGACAAACGTCCAGCTTTTGCTGCCACAGCAAAGGTGCCAGCGGGGAAAAGTGATGCTGCTTCTCACTGCCTCCTGGAACCCCTTCAAATGCCCCAGACAATTTGGCCCTCTCTGCTTTCCTGAGGACTCTATCCTCAAAAGCACCTTTTTTCACTTTCGGCGCCCTCCGGAGCAAAAAAGACAAACGTCCAGCTTTTGCTGCCACAGCAAAGGTGCCAGCGGGGAAAAGTGATGCTGCTTCTCACTGCCTCCTGGAACCCCTTCAAATGCCCCAGACAATTTGGCCCTCTCTGCTTTCCTGAAAAGTCTATCCTCAAAAGCACCTTTTTTCACTTTCGGCGCCCTCCGGAGCAAAAAAGACAAACGTCCAGCTTTTGCTGCCACAGCAAAGGTGCCAGCGGGGAAAAGTGATGCTGCTTCTCACTGTCTCCTGGAACCCCTTCAAATGCCCCAGACAATTTGGCCCTCTCTGCTTTCCTGAAAAGTCTATCCTCAAAAGCACCTTTTTTCACTTTCGGCGCTGTTTGGAGCAAAAAAGACAAACGTCCAGCTTTTGCTGCCACAGCAAAGGTGCCAGCGGGGAAAAGTGATGCTGCTTCTCACTGCCTCCTGGAACCCCTTCAAATGCCCCAGACAATTTGGCCCTCTCTGCTTTCCTGCGCACGCTATCCTCAAAAGCACCTTTTTTCACTTTCGGCGCTGTTTGGAGCAAAAAAGACAAACGTCCAGCTTTTGCTGCCACAGCAAAGGTGCCAGCGGGGAAAAGTGATGCTGCTTCTCACTGCCTCCTGGAACCCCTTCAAATGCCCCACACAATTTGGCCCTCTCTGCTTTCCTGAGGACTCTATCCTCAAAAGCACCTTTTTTCACTTTCGGCGCCCTCCGGAGCAAAAAAGACAAACGTCCAGCTTTTGCTGCCACAGCAAAGGTGCCAGCGGGGAAAAGTGATGCTGCTTCTCACTGCCTCCTGGAACCCCTTCAAATGCCCCAGACAATTTGGCCCTCTCTGCTTTCCTGAGGACTCTATCCTCAAAAGCACCTGTTTTCACTTTCGGCGCTGTTTGGAGCAAAAAAGACAAACGTCCAGCTTTTGCTGCCACAGCAAAGGTGCCAGCGGGGAAAAGTGATGCTGCTTCTCACTGCCTCCTGGAACCCCTTCAAATGCCCCACACACTTTGGCCCTCTCTGCTTTCCTGAAAAGTCTATCCTCAAAAGCACCTTTTTTCACTTTCGGCGCTGTTTGGAGCAAAAAAGACAAACGTCCAGCTTTTGCTGCCACAGCAAAGGTGCCAGCGGGGAAAAGTGATGCTGCTTCTCACTGCCTCCTGGAACCCCTTCAAATGCCCCACACAATTTGGCCCTCTCTGCTTTCCTGCGCACGCTATCCTCAAAAGCACCTTTTTTCACTTTCGGCGCTGTTTGGAGCAAAAAAGACAAACGTCCAGCTTTTGCTGCCACAGCAAAGGTGCCAGCGGGGAAAAGTGATGCTGGTCCTCACTGCCTCCTGGAACCCCTTCAAATGCCCCAGACAATTTGGCCCTCTCTGCTTTCCTGAGGACTCTATCCTCAAAAGCACCTTTTTTCACTTTCGGCGCCCTCCGGAGCAAAAAAGACAAACGTCCAGCTTTTGCTGCCACAGCAAAGGTGCCAGCGGGGAAAAGTGATGCTGCTTCTCACTGCCTCCTGGAACCCCTTCAAATGCCCCAGACAATTTGGCCCTCTCTGCTTTCCTGAAAAGTCTATCCTCAAAAGCACCTTTTTTCACTTTCGGCGCACTCCGGAGCAAAAAAGACAAACGTCCAGCTTTTGCTGCCACAGCAAAGGTGCCAGCGGGGAAAAGTGATGCTGCTTCTCACTGCCTCCTGGAACCCCTTCAAATGCCCCACACAATTTGGCCCTCTCTGCTTTCCTGAAAAGTCTATCCTCAAAAGCACCTTTTTTCACTTTCGGCGCTGTTTGGAGCAAAAAAGACAAACGTCCAGCTTTTGCTGCCACAGCAAAGGTGCCAGCGGGGAAAAGTGATGCTGCTTCTCACTGCCTCCTGGAACCCCTTCAAATGCCCCAGACAATTTGGCCCTCTCTGCTTTCCTGCGCACGCTATCCTCAAAAGCACCTTTTTTCACTTTCGGCGCTGTTTGGAGCAAAAAAGACAAACGTCCAGCTTTTGCTGCCACAGCAAAGGTGCCAGCGGGGAAAAGTGATGCTGCTTCTCACTGCCTCCTGGAACCCCTTCAAATGCCCCACACAATTTGGCCCTCTCTGCTTTCCTGAAAAGTCTATCCTCAAAAGCACCTTTTTTCACTTTCGGCGCTGTTTGGAGCAAAAAAGACAAACGTCCAGCTTTTGCTGCCACAGCAAAGGTGCCAGCGGGGAAAAGTGATGCTGCTTCTCACTGCCTCCTGGAACCCCTTCAAATGCCCCACACAATTTGGCCCTCTCTGCTTTCCTGAAAAGTCTATCCTCAAAAGCACCTTTTTTCACTTTCGGCGCTGTTTGGAGCAAAAAAGACAAACGTCCAGCTTTTGCTGCCACAGCAAAGGTGCCAGCGGGGAAAAGTGATGCTGCTTCTCACTGCCTCCTGGAACCCCTTCAAATGCCCCAGACAATTTGGCCCTCTCTGCTTTCCTGAAAAGTCTATCCTCAAAAGCACCTTTTTTCACTTTCGGCGCCCTCCGGAGCAAAAAAGACAAACGTCCAGCTTTTGCTGCCACAGCAAAGGTGCCAGCGGGGAAAAGTGATGCTGCTTCTCACTGCCTCCTGGAACCCCTTCAAATGCCCCAGACAATTTGGCCCTCTCTGCTTTCCTGAAAAGTCTATCCTCAAAAGCACCTTTTTTCACTTTCGGCGCTGTTTGGAGCAAAAAAGACAAACGTCCAGCTTTTGCTGCCACAGCAAAGGTGCCAGCGGGGAAAAGTGATGCTGGTCCTCACTGCCTCCTGGAACCCCTTCAAATGCCCCAGACAATTTGGCCCTCTCTGCTTTCCTGAAAAGTCTATCCTCAAAAGCACCTTTTTTCACTTTCGGCGCTGTTTGGAGCAAAAAAGACAAAAGTCCAGCTTTTGCTGCCACAGCAAAGGTGCCAGCGGGGAAAAGTGATGCTGCTTCTCACTGCCTCCTGGAACCCCTTCAAATGCCCCAGACAATTTGGCCCTCTCTGCTTTCCTGAAAAGTCTATCCTCAAAAGCACCTTTTTTCACTTTCGGCGCTGTTTGGAGCAAAAAAGACAAACGTCCAGCTTTTGCTGCCACAGCAAAGGTGCCAGCGGGGAAAAGTGATGCTGCTTCTCACTGCCTCCTGGAACCCCTTCAAATGCCCCAGACAATTTGGCCCTCTCTGCTTTCCTGCGCACGCTATCCTCAAAAGCACCTTTTTTCACTTTCGGCGCTGTTTGGAGCAAAAAAGACAAACGTCCAGCTTTTGCTGCCACAGCAAAGGTGCCAGCGGGGAAAAGTGATGCTGCTTCTCACTGCCTCCTGGAACCCCTTCAAATGCCCCACACAATTTGGCCCTCTCTGCTTTCCTGAAAAGTCTATCCTCAAAAGCACCTTTTTTCACTTTCGGCGCTGTTTGGAGCAAAAAAGACAAACGTCCAGCTTTTGCTGCCACAGCAAAGGTGCCAGCGGGGAAAAGTGATGCTGCTTCTCACTGCCTCCTGGAACCCCTTCAAATGCCCCACACAATTTGGCCCTCTCTGCTTTCCTGAAAAGTCTATCCTCAAAAGCACCTTTTTTCACTTTCGGCGCTGTTTGGAGCAAAAAAGACAAACGTCCAGCTTTTGCTGCCACAGCAAAGGTGCCAGCGGGGAAAAGTGATGCTGCTTCTCACTGCCTCCTGGAACCCCTTCAAATGCCCCAGACAATTTGGCCCTCTCTGCTTTCCTGAGGACTCTATCCTCAAAAGCACCTTTTTTCACTTTCGGCGCCCTCCGGAGCAAAAAAGACAAACGTCCAGCTTTTGCTGCCACAGCAAAGGTGCCAGCGGGGAAAAGTGATGCTGCTTCTCACTGCCTCCTGGAACCCCTTCAAATGCCCCAGACAATTTGGCCCTCTCTGCTTTCCTGAAAAGTCTATCCTCAAAAGCACCTTTTTTCACTTTCGGCGCCCTCCGGAGCAAAAAAGACAAACGTCCAGCTTTTGCTGCCACAGCAAAGGTGCCAGCGGGGAAAAGTGATGCTGCTTCTCACTGTCTCCTGGAACCCCTTCAAATGCCCCAGACAATTTGGCCCTCTCTGCTTTCCTGAAAAGTCTATCCTCAAAAGCACCTTTTTTCACTTTCGGCGCTGTTTGGAGCAAAAAAGACAAACGTCCAGCTTTTGCTGCCACAGCAAAGGTGCCAGCGGGGAAAAGTGATGCTGCTTCTCACTGCCTCCTGGAACCCCTTCAAATGCCCCAGACAATTTGGCCCTCTCTGCTTTCCTGCGCACGCTATCCTCAAAAGCACCTTTTTTCACTTTCGGCGCTGTTTGGAGCAAAAAAGACAAACGTCCAGCTTTTGCTGCCACAGCAAAGGTGCCAGCGGGGAAAAGTGATGCTGCTTCTCACTGCCTCCTGGAACCCCTTCAAATGCCCCACACAATTTGGCCCTCTCTGCTTTCCTGAAAAGTCTATCCTCAAAAGCACCTTTTTTCACTTTCGGCGCTGTTTGGAGCAAAAAAGACAAACGTCCAGCTTTTGCTGCCACAGCAAAGGTGCCAGCGGGGAAAAGTGATGCTGCTTCTCACTGCCTCCTGGAACCCCTTCAAATGCCCCAGACAATTTGGCCCTCTCTGCTTTCCTGAAAAGTCTATCCTCAAAAGCACCTTTTTTCACTTTCGGCGCTGTTTGGAGCAAAAAAGACAAACGTCCAGCTTTTGCTGCCACAGCAAAGGTGCCAGCGGGGAAAAGTGATGCTGCTTCTCACTGCCTCCTGGAACCCCTTCAAATGCCCCAGACAATTTGGCCCTCTCTGCTTTCCTGAGGACTCTATCCTCAAAAGCACCTTTTTTCACTTTCGGCGCCCTCCGGATCAAAAAAGACAAACGTCCAGCTTTTGCTGCCACAGCAAAGGTGCCAGCGGGGAAAAGTGATGCTGCTTCTCACTGCCTCCTGGAACCCCTTCAAATGCCCCAGACAATTTGGCCCTCTCTGCTTTCCTGAAAAGTCTATCCTCAAAAGCACCTTTTTTCACTTTCGGCGCTGTTTGGAGCAAAAAAGACAAACGTCCAGCTTTTGCTGCCACAGCAAAGGTGCCAGCGGGGAAAAGTGATGCTGCTTCTCACTGCCTCCTGGAACCCCTTCAAATGCCCCAGACAATTTGGCCCTCTCTGCTTTCCTGAGGACTCTATCCTCAAAAGCACCTTTTTTCACTTTCGGCGCCCTCCGGATCAAAAAAGACAAACGTCCAGCTTTTGCTGCCACAGCAAAGGTGCCAGCGGGGAAAAGTGATGCTGCTTCTCACTGCCTCCTGGAACCCCTTCAAATGCCCCAGACAATTTGGCCCTCTCTGCTTTCCTGAAAAGTCTATCCTCAAAAGCACCTTTTTTCACTTTCGGCGCCCTCCGGAGCAAAAAAGACAAAGGTCCAGCTTTTGCTGCCACAGCAAAGGTGCCAGCGGGGAAAAGTGATGCTGCTTCTCACTGCCTCCTGGAACCCCTTCAAATGCCCCAGACAATTTGGCCCTCTCTGCTTTCCTGAAAAGTCTATCCTCAAAAGCACCTTTTTTCACTTTCGGCGCTGTTTGGAGCAAAAAAGACAAACGTCCAGCTTTTGCTGCCACAGCAAAGGTGCCAGCGGGGAAAAGTGATGCTGGTCCTCACTGCCTCCTGGAACCCCTTCAAATGCCCCAGACAATTTGGCCCTCTCTGCTTTCCTGAAAAGTCTATCCTCAAAAGCACCTTTTTTCACTTTCGGCGCTGTTTGGAGCAAAAAAGACAAACGTCCAGCTTTTGCTGCCACAGCAAAGGTGCCAGCGGGGAAAAGTGATGCTGCTTCTCACTGCCTCCTGGAACCCCTTCAAATGCCCCAGACAATTTGGCCCTCTCTGCTTTCCTGAAAAGTCTATCCTCAAAAGCACCTTTTTTCACTTTCGGCGCTGTTTGGAGCAAAAAAGACAAACGTCCAGCTTTTGCTGCCACAGCAAAGGTGCCAGCGGGGAAAAGTGATGCTGCTTCTCACTGCCTCCTGGAACCCCTTCAAATGCCCCACACAATTTGGCCCTCTCTGCTTTCCTGCGCACGCTATCCTCAAAAGCACCTTTTTTCACTTTCTGCGCCCTCCGGAGCAAAAAAGACAAACGTCCAGCTTTTGCTGCCACAGCAAAGGTGCCAGCGGGGAAAAGTGATGCTGCTTCTCACTGTCTCCTGGAACCCCTTAAAATGCCCCAGACAATTTGGCCCTCTCTGCTTTCCTGAAAAGTCTATCCTCAAAAGCACCTTTTTTCACTTTCGGCGCTGTTTGGAGCAAAAAAGACAAACGTCCAGCTTTTGCTGCCACAGCAAAGGTGCCAGCGGGGAAAAGTGATGCTGCTTCTCACTGCCTCCTGGAAGCCCTTCAAATGCCCCACACAATTTGGCCCTCTCTGCTTTCCTGCGCACGCTATCCTCAAAAGCACCTTTTTTCACTTTCGGCGCTGTTTGGAGCAAAAAAGACAAACGTCCAGCTTTTGCTGCCACAGCAAAGGTGCCAGCGGGGAAAAGTGATGCTGCTTCTCACTGCCTCCTGGAACCCCTTCAAATGCCCCACACAATTTGGCCCTCTCTGCTTTCCTGAAAAGTCTATCCTCAAAAGCACCTTTTTTCACTTTCGGCGCTGTTTGGAGCAAAAAAGACAAACGTCCAGCTTTTGCTGCCACAGCAAAGGTGCCAGCGGGGAAAAGTGATGCTGCTTCTCACTGCCTCCTGGAACCCCTTCAAATGCCCCAGACAATTTGGCCCTCTCTGCTTTCCTGAAAAGTCTATCCTCAAAAGCACCTTTTTTCACTTTCGGCGCTGTTTGGAGCAAAAAAGACAAACGTCCAGCTTTTGCTGCCACAGCAAAGGTGCCAGCGGGGAAAAGTGATGCTGCTTCTCACTGCCTCCTGGAACCCCTTCAAATGCCCCAGACAATTTGGCCCTCTCTGCTTTCCTGAAAAGTCTATCCTCAAAAGCACCTTTTTTCACTTTCGGCGCCCTCCGGAGCAAAAAAGACAAACGTCCAGCTTTTGCTGCCACAGCAAAGGTGCCAGCGGGGAAAAGTGATGCTGCTTCTCACTGCCTCCTGGAACCCCTTCAAATGCCCCAGACAATTTGGCCCTCTCTGCTTTCCTGAAAAGTCTATCCTCAAAAGCACCTTTTTTCACTTTCGGCGCTGTTTGGAGCAAAAAAGACAAACGTCCAGCTTTTGCTGCCACAGCAAAGGTGCCAGCGGGGAAAAGTGATGCTGCTTCTCACTGCCTCCTGGAACCCCTTCAAATGCCCCAGACAATTTGGCCCTCTCTGCTTTCCTGAGGACTCTATCCTCAAAAGCACCTTTTTTCACTTTCGGCGCCCTCCGGAGCAAAAAAGACAAACGTCCAGCTTTTGCTGCCACAGCAAAGGTGCCAGCGGGGAAAAGTGATGCTGCTTCTCACTGCCTCCTGGAACCCCTTCAAATGCCCCAGACAATTTGGCCCTCTCTGCTTTCCTGAAAAGTCTATCCTCAAAAGCACCTTTTTTCACTTTCGGCGCCCTCCGGAGCAAAAAAGACAAAGGTCCAGCTTTTGCTGCCACAGCAAAGGTGCCAGCGGGGAAAAGTGATGCTGCTTCTCACTGCCTCCTGGAACCCCTTCAAATGCCCCACACAATTTGGCCCTCTCTGCTTTCCTGAAAAGTCTATCCTCAAAAGCACCTTTTTTCACTTTCGGCGCTGTTTGGAGCAAAAAAGACAAAGGTCCAGCTTTTGCTGCCACAGCAAAGGTGCCAGCGGGGAAAAGTGATGCTGGTCCTCACTGCCTCCTGGAACCCCTTCAAATGCCCCAGACAATTTGGCCCTCTCTGCTTTCCTGAAAAGTCTATCCTCAAAAGCACCTTTTTTCACTTTCGGCGCTGTTTGGAGCAAAAAAGACAAACGTCCAGCTTTTGCTGCCACAGCAAAGGTGCCAGCGGGGAAAAGTGATGCTGCTTCTCACTGCCTCCTGGAACCCCTTCAAATGCCCCACACAATTTGGCCCTCTCTGCTTTCCTGAAAAGTCTATCCTCAAAAGCACCTTTTTTCACTTTCGGCGCTGTTTGGAGCAAAAAAGACAAACGTCCAGCTTTTGCTGCCACAGCAAAGGTGCCAGCGGGGAAAAGTGATGCTGCTTCTCACTGCCTCCTGGAACCCCTTCAAATGCCCCACACAATTTGGCCCTCTCTGCTTTCCTGCGCACGCTATCCTCAAAAGCACCTTTTTTCACTTTCGGCGCTGTTTGGAGCAAAAAAGACAAACGTCCAGCTTTTGCTGCCACAGCAAAGGTGCCAGCGGGGAAAAGTGATGCTGCTTCTCACTGCCTCCTGGAACCCCTTCAAATGCCCCACACAATTTGGCCCTCTCTGCTTTCCTGAAAAGTCTATCCTCAAAAGCACCTTTTTTCACTTTCGGCGCTGTTTGGAGCAAAAAAGACAAACGTCCAGCTTTTGCTGCCACAGCAAAGGTGCCAGCGGGGAAAAGTGATGCTGCTTCTCACTGCCTCCTGGAAGCCCTTCAAATGCCCCACACAATTTGGCCCTCTCTGCTTTCCTGAAAAGTCTATCCTCAAAAGCACCTTTTTTCACTTTCGGCGCTGTTTGGAGCAAAAAAGACAAACGTCCAGCTTTTGCTGCCACAGCAAAGGTGCCAGCGGGGAAAAGTGATGCTGCTTCTCACTGCCTCCTGGAACCCCTTCAAATGCCCCAGACAATTTGGCCCTCTCTGCTTTCCTGAAAAGTCTATCCTCAAAAGCACCTTTTTTCACTTTCGGCGCCCTCCGGAGCAAAAAAGACAAACGTCCAGCTTTTGCTGCCACAGCAAAGGTGCCAGCGGGGAAAAGTGATGCTGCTTCTCACTGCCTCCTGGAACCCCTTCAAATGCCCCACACAATTTGGCCCTCTCTGCTTTCCTGCGCACGCTATCCTCAAAAGCACCTTTTTTCACTTTCGGCGCCCTCCGGAGCAAAAAAGACAAACGTCCAGCTTTTGCTGCCACAGCAAAGGTGCCAGCGGGGAAAAGTGATGCTGGTCCTCACTGCCTCCTGGAACCCCTTCAAATGCCCCACACAATTTGGCCCTCTCTGCTTTCCTGAAAAGTCTATCCTCAAAAGCACCTTTTTTCACTTTCGGCGCTGTTTGGAGCAAAAAAGACAAACGTCCAGCTTTTGCTGCCACAGCAAAGGTGCCAGCGGGGAAAAGTGATGCTGCTTCTCACTGCCTCCTGGAACCCCTTCAAATGCCCCAGACAATTTGGCCCTCTCTGCTTTCCTGCGCACGCTATCCTCAAAAGCACCTTTTTTCACTTTCGGCGCTGTTTGGAGCAAAAAAGACAAACGTCCAGCTTTTGCTGCCACAGCAAAGGTGCCAGCGGGGAAAAGTGATGCTGCTTCTCACTGCCTCCTGGAACCCCTTCAAATGCCCCACACAATTTGGCCCTCTCTGCTTTCCTGAAAAGTCTATCCTCAAAAGCACCTTTTTTCACTTTCGGCGCTGTTTGGAGCAAAAAAGACAAACGTCCAGCTTTTGCTGCCACAGCAAAGGTGCCAGCGGGGAAAAGTGATGCTGCTTCTCACTGCCTCCTGGAACCCCTTCAAATGCCCCAGACAATTTGGCCCTCTCTGCTTTCCTGAAAAGTCTATCCTCAAAAGCACCTTTTTTCACTTTCGGCGCTGTTTGGAGCAAAAAAGACAAACGTCCAGCTTTTGCTGCCACAGCAAAGGTGCCAGCGGGGAAAAGTGATGCTGCTTCTCACTGCCTCCTGGAACCCCTTCAAATGCCCCAGACAATTTGGCCCTCTCTGCTTTCCTGAGGACTCTATCCTCAAAAGCACCTTTTTTCACTTTCGGCGCCCTCCGGAGCAAAAAAGACAAACGTCCAGCTTTTGCTGCCACAGCAAAGGTGCCAGCGGGGAAAAGTGATGCTGCTTCTCACTGCCTCCTGGAACCCCTTCAAATGCCCCAGACAATTTGGCCCTCTCTGCTTTCCTGAAAAGTCTATCCTCAAAAGCACCTTTTTTCACTTTCGGCGCCCTCCGGAGCAAAAAAGACAAAGGTCCAGATTTTGCTGCCACAGCAAAGGTGCCAGCGGGGAAAAGTGATGCTGCTTCTCACTGCCTCCTGGAACCCCTTCAAATGCCCCAGACAATTTGGCCCTCTCTGCTTTCCTGAAAAGTCTATCCTCAAAAGCACCTTTTTTCACTTTCGGCGCTGTTTGGAGCAAAAAAGACAAAGGTCCAGCTTTTGCTGCCACAGCAAAGGTGCCAGCGGGGAAAAGTGATGCTGCTTCTCACTGCCTCCTGGAACCCCTTCAAATGCCCCACACAATTTGGCCCTCTCTGCTTTCCTGCGCACGCTATCCTCAAAAGCACCTTTTTTCACTTTCGGCGCTGTTTGGAGCAAAAAAGACAAAGGTCCAGCTTTTGCTGCCACAGCAAAGGTGCCAGCGGGGAAAAGTGATGCTGCTTCTCACTGCCTCCTGGAACCCCTTCAAATGCCCCACACAATTTGGCCCTCTCTGCTTTCCTGAAAAGTCTATCCTCAAAAGCACCTTTTTTCACTTTCGGCGCTGTTTGGAGCAAAAAAGACAAACGTCGAGCTTTTGCTGCCACAGCAAAGGTGCCAGCGGGGAAAAGTGATGCTGCTTCTCACTGCCTCCTGGAACCCCTTCAAATGCCCCACACAATTTGGCCCTCTCTGCTTTCCTGAAAAGTCTATCCTCAAAAGCACCTTTTTTCACTTTCGGCGCTGTTTGGAGCAAAAAAGACAAACGTCCAGCTTTTGCTGCCACAGCAAAGGTGCCAGCGGGGAAAAGTGATGCTGCTTCTCACTGCCTCCTGGAACCCCTTCAAATGCCCCAGACAATTTGGCCCTCTCTGCTTTCCTGAGGACTCTATCCTCAAAAGCACCTTTTTTCACTTTCGGCGCCCTCCGGAGCAAAAAAGACAAACGTCCAGCTTTTGCTGCCACAGCAAAGGTGCCAGCGGGGAAAAGTGATGCTGCTTCTCACTGCCTCCTGGAACCCCTTCAAAATGCCCCAGACAATTTGGCCCTCTCTGCTTTCCTGAAAAGTCTATCCTCAAAAGCACCTTTTTTCACTTTCGGCGCTGTTTGGAGCAAAAAAGACAAACGTCCAGCTTTTGCTGCCACAGCAAAGGTGCCAGCGGGGAAAAGTGATGCTGCTTCTCACTGCCTCCTGGAACCCCTTCAAATGCCCCAGACAATTTGGCCCTCTCTGCTTTCCTGCGCACGCTATCCTCAAAAGCACCTTTTTTCACTTTCGGCGCTGTTTGGAGCAAAAAAGACAAACGTCCAGCTTTTGCTGCCACAGCAAAGGTGCCAGCGGGGAAAAGTGATGCTGCTTCTCACTGCCTCCTGGAACCCCTTCAAATGCCCCACACAATTTGGCCCTCTCT
>NW_028127245.1:0-13814 GCF_965231255.1 Vanellus vanellus | reverse complement strand
CCCGGGAATCCCCCCCCTCCCCGGTACCGGGGACCCCCCCCAGACTCCCCCCCCCTCTCTTCATACCGGCTCCTCAGGGGGTGCCCGGGGGGGCTCCGTGCCCGGGGGGGTCACACAGCCGGGGGGCGGCGTCCGGCGGGGGGCCCCGCGGCTGGGGGGGGGCCCTTGGGTGCGGGGGGCCCTGCGATGTGGGGGGGCCCTGGGATGGGGGGACCCCTGCGATGGGGGGGGGGCTGCGATGGGGAGGGGCCCTGGGTTGAGGGGGACCCCTGTGATGTGGGGGGCCCTTGGGTAGGGGGGGGCCCTGGAATGGGGGGGACCCCTGCGATGGGGGGAACCCTGCGATGGGGGGGGGGCCTGGGTTGGGGGGGACTCCTGCGATGTGGGGGGCCCTTGGGTGTGGGGGGGCCCTGCGATATGGGGGGGCCCTGCGATATGGGGGACCCCTGGGATGGGGGGGGCCCTGAGATGTGGGGGGGCCCTTCGTGGCGGGGGGGCCTTAGAGTGGGGGGGCCCTGCGATATGGGGGGGCCTGGGATGTGGGGGGGCCCTGCGATGTGGGGGGGCCCTGCGATGCGGGGGGGCTCTTGGGTACGTGGGGGCCCTGCGATGGGGGGGGGGGCTTTTTGTTGGAGGGGCACTTTTGGGGGGGCTGCCCCCATGGATGGGGGGGGACCTTTGAGTAGGGGGGGCCCCGTGGGTGGGGGGGCCACTTTGGATGTGGGGGTCCCTTTTTGAGGGGGGGGGATCCCTGGGGATGGGGGATGGCCCTTTTTGGGGGGGCGCTCCCGTGGGGGGGGGGGGGCGTCTTGGGTCGGGGAGGGGCTTTGCGGTGGGGACCCCTCATGAGGGGGGGGTGGCCCTTGGGGGGACCTTTTGGGGGGGGCTGCCATGGGCGGGGGCACCCC
The DNA here is from genome assembly GCF_965231255.1 of Vanellus vanellus. Lineage (NCBI taxonomy): Eukaryota > Metazoa > Chordata > Aves > Charadriiformes > Charadriidae > Vanellus > Vanellus vanellus. The sequence continues at coordinate 12,906 of NW_028127245.1, read as the reverse complement.
TGAAGATGGGGGGGGGCCCTTTTGGGAGGGAGGTCCCACAGGTTGGGGGGTCCCCGCGGGTTTTGGGGGTGCCCACGGGTGGGGGGGGCCCTTTTTTGGCGGGGGGGGGGGGCGGGGGTGTGGGGGCCCTCCGGGTAGGGGGCACCCCCTTAACCGGGGAGGGGGCTGTTTTTTGGGGGGGCTCTTCGAGGGGTGGAGGGGTCCCCCTGTCTGGGGGGGTCCCTATGGTCAGGGGGGTCCCAGCGCCGGGGGGGGTCCCCGATTCCGGGGGGGTCCCCCAGTCCCCCTCCAGCTCCATGGCCAAGTCCTGGTCCCACTCCTCCTCCTCATCTTCCTCCTCCTCCTCCTCCTCCTCCTCCTCCTCCTCCTCCCTGGGGCGGGGGGGGACACACGGGGGGGGGGGGGGGGTGTCACCTGGGGGCCCTTTACAGGGACCCCCCACAGGGGACACTCTGCTCCCCCCCCCATCTCCCCAGTTCCCCCATCACCCCCAGTTCCCCCCCATTGCCCCCCCCAATACAACCCCCATTGCCTCCTGCCCCCCCCACACCCCCCATCTCCCCAGTTCCATCAACCCCAGTTCCCCCCCCCTTGCCCTCCCCAATACAACCCCCCATCGCCTCCTGCCCCCCCATCTCCCCAGTTCCATCACCCCCAGTTCCCCCCCATTGCCCCCCCCAATACAACCCCCCCATTGCCTTCCTGCCCCCCCCACACCCCCCATCTCCCCAGTTCCATCAACCCCAGTTCCCCCTTGCCCCCCCAATACAACCCCCCATCGCCTCCTGCCCCCCCATCTCCCCAGTTCCCCCATCACCCCCAGTTCCTCCCCATTGCCCCCCCAATACAACCCCCCATTGCCTCCTGCCCCCCCCACACCCCCCATCTCCTCAGTTCCATCAACCCCAGTTCCCCCCCCCTTGCCCCCCCCAATACAACCCCCCCATCACCTCCTGCCCCCCCATCTCCCCAGTTACCCCATCACCCCCAGTTCCCCCCTCTTCTTGTCCCCCCCCCCCCATCCCTTGACCCCCCCCCCGCCCCCAGGGTCCCCCCCGGCCCAGCCCCCCCCCACCAGTGCTCACTGGGGGTCTCGGCGGGCGTAGGAGTACCCCACGAAGGGGAGGTGCAGCCCCAGCTCGGGGGGGTCCCACGGCCCCCCCGGTGGCTCCTGGAGGGGGGGGTAAATGGGGGTGGCGGAGGGGGGGTAAATAGAGGGGGGGGGTATTAGATTTGGGGGGCACCGGGGGGGGGCAAGAGGTTCCCCGGGATGGGGTCTCATCGGGGGGGGGGGGGTGGTCCTGGAGGGGGTTCAAGTGATGGGGGGGAGCACTGGGGGGGGCGGAAGGGTCCCGGGGGCGGTGCCGAAGGGGGTGTGGTCTGGGTTGGGTGTGGCCCCGGGGGCGTGTCCCCGGGAGTGGGCGTGGTCCCATGGATGGGGTATGGTTCCAGGGGGGGGGTGTGTGTCCCCCGGAATGGGATCCCACGGGTGGGGGTCCCGGGTGGGCGTGGTCCCAGGGGTGGGCGTGTCGTCCAGGGGCTGGGCGTGTCCCAGCGGGTGGGCGTGGTCCCATGGGTGGGGTGTGGTTCCAGGGGGGTTTCCGAGGATGGGATCCCACGGGTGGGGGTCCCGTGGGGGTGTGGTCTCATGGGTGGGGGTCCCGGGGGTGGGTGTGGTCCCAATGGGTGTGGCATCGGGGGTGGGTGTGTCCCAGGTGGGCGTGACCTCGGGGGTGGGCGTGGTCCCATGGGTGGGGCGTGGTTCCGGGGTGGGTGTCCCGAGTTGGGATCCCGTGGGGGCGAGGGGGGTCCCGGGTGGGCGTGGTCCCGGGTGGGCGTGGTCCCCGGGGTGTGGGCGTATCCCGGGGGTGTGTGGGCGTGGTCAGGGGCGTGTCCCCACCCCCACCCCCCCGCACCGGCTGGCTGAGGCAGTCGTCGAGCACGTCGAAGTTGGAGGTGTCGGCGGCGCCGGCGGCGGCGGGGGCGAAGGGGGGGGCGGAGCGGCGGAGGGCGGCCCAGCGCAGTCCGGCGAAGAGCGGCAGCCGCCGGAAGTCGCGCGCCCCGCCCCGCCCCAGCCGCCCCTCCCGCGCGCACAGCAGCCCCCGCACCAACCCGCGCGCCGCCGCCGGCACCCGAGGGCACGCCCCCTCCGGCCGGGACACGCCCCCTCCGCCGTAGGCTCCGCCCTCTCGGGGCGGGTCCGGGTCCTCCGGGAGGTGGAGGTGGTCCTGGGGGGGGGGGGGGGGATCCCAGTGACACCAGTGCCTCCCAGTGACCCCCCGGTAACCCCCCCCAGTGCCGCCCAGTAACACCAGTGATTCCCACTAACCTCCCAGTGCCACCCAGTAGCCTCCCAGTGCCTCCCAGTAACCCCCCCCAGTGCCACCCAGTAACAACCAGTGCCTCCCAGTGACACCAGTGACTCCCAGTAACCCCCCAGTACCCCCCCCCCCAGTCCCACCCAGTAGCTTCCCAGTGCCTCCCAGTAACAACCAGTGTCTCCCAGTAACACCAGTGCCGCCCAGGAACCCCCCAGTGTCCCCCAGTAGCCTCCCAGTAACCCCTCCCAGTGCATCCCAGTAACCCCCCCAGTGCCTCCCAGTAACACCAGTGCCGCCCAGTAACCCCGCCCAGTGCCACCCAGTAGCCTCCCAGTAACCCCCCTCAGTGCTCCCAGAAACCTTCCAGTAACACCAGTGCCTCCCAGTGCCCTCCCAGTGCCTCCCAGTAGCCTCCCAGTGCCTCTCAGTGCCTCCCAGCGCCCCCCAGTGCCTCCCAGCACCCTCCCAGTGCCCTCAAAGAACCCTCCCAGTGCCTTTGCAGTGCCCTGCAACACCCTCCCAGTGCCTCCCACCTCCCTCCCAGTGCCCACCCAGTGCCCCCCAGTGCCTCCCAGCGCCCACCCAGTGCCTTCCCAGTGCCCCCCAGTGCCTCCAGTGCCATCCCAGTGCCCCCCATTGTCCCCCAGTGCCTCCCAGTATCCCCCAGTGCCTCCCAGTTCCTCCCAGTGCCTTCCCAGTGCTTCCCTGTGCCCCCCAGTGCCTCCCAGTGCCTCCCAGCGCCCTCCCAGTGCTCGCCTGTGCCTCCCAGCGCCCTCCCAATGCCTCCCAGTGACCCCCAACGCCCTCCCACCGCCCTCCCAGTGCCCCCCATTGTCCCCCAGTGCCTCCCAGTGCCTTCCCAGTGCCTCCAAGTGCCTTCCCAGTGCCTCCCCGCGCCCTCCCAGCACCCTCCCAGTGCCTCCCAGCGCCCTCCCAGTGTCCCCCAGTGCCTCCTAGCTCACTCCCAGCACCCTCCCAGTGCCTCCCAGTTCCTCCCAGTGCCTTCCCAGTGCTTTCCAGTGCCCCCCAGTGCCTCCCAATGCCTCCCAGTGCCTCCCAATGCCTCCCAGTGCCTCCTAGTGCCTTCCCAGTGCTTCCCAGTGCCTCCCAGCGCCCTCCCAGTGCCCCCCAGTGCCTCCCAGCACCCTCCCAGCACCCTCCCAGTGCCCCCCAGTGCCCCCCGGCGCACCTGGAAGTGGAGGATCTTGGCGTAGGTCTCCAGGACGGACTCGGCGAAGAAGGGCGTGTGGCCGAAGAACATCTCGTAGGCCAGTACTCCCAGTGCCCACCAGTCACACTCGGGGCCGTAGGAGCGGCCGGGGTCCTCCACCGCCAGCAGGATCTCGGGGGACAAATAGTCGGGGGTCCCCACGGCCACCGAGGAGCGCACCTGGGGGGGGGGGACACGGGGGGACACGGGGGGTGTTGGAATGGGGGACACGGGGACAGGGTGTCACATGGGGACAGGGGGACATGAGGACATGGGGACAGGGGTTGTCACAGGGGGACACTGGAACAGGGGACATGGGGATGGGGGTGTCACATGGGGACAGGGGGACATTGGAAGAGGGGACATGGGGACACGGGGACAGGGGTTGTCACAGGGGACATGGGGACATTGGAAGAGGGGACATGGGGACATGGGGACAGGGGTTGTCACAGGGGGACATTGGAACAGGGGACAGGGGGTGTCACATGGGGGAGAGGGGGACATTGGAAGAGGGGACATGGGGACAGGGGGATGGGGATGTCACATGGGGACAGGGGGACATTGGAAGAGGGCACATGGGGACAGGGGGACAGGGGGACAGGGGGACACGGGGTGTCACATGGGGACAGGGGGACATTGGAAGAGGGGACATGGGGACAGGGGGACTGGGGGACAGGGGGACATGGGGACAGGTGTCACATGGGGACAGGAGGACATTGGAACAGGGGACATGGGGGCAGGGGGACAGGGGGACAGGGGGTGTCACATGGGGACAGGGGGACATTGGAAGAGGGGACATGGGGACGTGGGGACAGGGGGACATGGGGACATGGGGACACGGGGTGTCACATGGGGACAGGGGGACATTGGAAGAGGGGACATGGGGACAGGGGGACATGGGGACAGGGGGACATGGGGATGTCACATGGGGGACAGGGGGACATTGGAAGAGGGGACATGGGGACAGGGGGACAGGGGGACACGGGACAGGGGGTGTCACATAGGGACGGGGGACATTGGAAGAGGGGACATGGGGACGACAGGGGATGTCACACAGGGGACAGGGGGACATTGGAAGAGGGACATGGGGACAGGGGGACAGGGGGACACGGGGACAGGGGGTGTCACATAGGGACGGGGGACATTGGAACAGGGGACATGGGGACAGGGAATGTCACACAGGGGACAGGGGGATGTTGGAAGAGGGGACATGGGGACAGGGGGACATTGGAAGAGGGGACATGGGGACAGGGGGTGTCACACGGGGACAGGGGGACATTGGAAGAGGGGACATGGGGACAGGGGGTGTTACACGGGGACAGGGGGACATGGGGACATGGGGACAGGGGGACACAGCAGTAGGGGACGTGAGGACGGGGGGACGTGGGGACATGGGGATGGGGGGGGGACACGTGGAGACACGGGGCCATGGGGACACGGGGACAGGGGACACAGGGCTAGGGGCCATGGGGAGGGCGGCCGTGGGGACAGCTGTGGGGGATTCTCCAGGTGCTCGTAGCGGGGCTGAGCTCCAGGTCACCCCCGTGTCCCCCTGTCCCTGCGTCCCTCTGTCCCTCTGTCCCCCTGTCCCCCTGTCCCCCTGTCCCCGTGTCCCCGTCCCCACTCACGGTGCCATCGGGCCCCAGCCTGAGGCAGGAGCCGAAGTCCCCGAGACGGACGTGGCCCCACCGATCCAGGAGGATGTTGTCGGGTTTGATGTCCCTACGGGACACGGGTGGCCTTTGTCACCGCGCGTTCCCTGCACTATGCCACCCCCCCTCCCCGTGTCCCCCACCCCATGTCCTCATGTCCCCTCTGCCCCCCCCACCCCCCTCCGGTGGCCCCCAGTCCCCACCATGTCCCCATACCCTCATCTCCCCCCACCCCTGTGCCGTGTCCCCTCGTGTCCCCTCCGTGTGTCCCCTGCCCCGTGCCGTGTCCCCCCTGCATGTCCCATGTGTCCCCAACCCCATACCATGTGTCCCCATGTCCCCCCATGTGTCCCCAACCCCATACTGTGTCCCCGTGTGTCCCCCCTGCGTGTCCCTGACCCCATGCCATGTGTCCCCAATGTGTCCCCAGCCCCGTGCCATGTCCCCATGTGTCCCCCCTGCATGTCCCCAACCCCATGACGTGTCCCTGTGTCCCCCCATGTGTCCCCAGCCCAATGCCACGTCCCCATGCGTCCTCGCCACGTCCTTGACCCTGTGCCATGTGTCCCCAATGTGTCCCCAGCCCTGTGCCATGTGTCCCCGTGTGTCCCCCGTGTCCCCCCTGCATGTCCCCAGGCCCGTGCCATGTCCCCGTGTGTCCCCCCTGCGTGTCCCTGACCCCGTGCCATGTGTCCCCAATGTGTCCCCAGCCCTGTGCCATGTGTCCCCGTGTCCCCCCATGTGTCCCCAGCCCTGTGCCATGTCCCCGTGTGTCCCCCCCTGCATGTCCCTGACCCCGTGCCATGTGTCCCCGTGTCCCCCCATGTGTCCCCCATGTGTCCCCAGTCCTGTGCCATGTGTCCCCGTGTCCCCCCATGTGTCCCCAGCCCCGTGCTGTGTCCCCCCCGTGTGTCCCCAACCCCGTGCCGTGTCCCCATGTGTCCCTGTGTGCCCCCCCCGTCTGTCCCCAGCCCCACGCCATGTCCCATGCGCCCCTCCCGGCATGTCCCCAGCCCCGTGCCGTGTCCCCGTGTCCCCCCATGTGTCCCCAGCCCCACGCCATGTCCCCGTGGCCCCCCCGCCGCCTGTCCCCGACCCACCGGTGGACGTAGCCCAGGCGGTGGACGGAGTCGATGGCCATCACCAGTTCGGCCAGGTAGAAGCGGGCCATGGCGAGGGGCAGCCGGTCCCCAAATTTGCTGAGGAGGGTCAGGAGGTCCCCCCCCACGTAGTACTCCATGACCAGGTACTGCGGGGGGGGGACACACACACATGGGGGGACATGGGGACACAGGCACGGCACAGGGCTACGGGCGTGGGGACACGGGGGCGGCATGAGGGAGGCGGGGATGGGGACATGGGGATGGCATGGGGACATGGGGATGGGGACACAGCAGTGGCATGGGGACAGGAGGGTGGTATGGGGACATGGGGATGGGGACAGGGGATGGCATGGGGACATGAGAGGGGCATGGGGACATGGGGATGGGGACACAGCAGTAGCATGGGGACATGAGGGTGGCATGGGGACATGGGGATGGGGACAGGGGATGGCATGGGGACATGGGGATGGGGACATGAGGGTGGCATGGGGACACAGGGATGGGGACATGGGGATGGGGACATGGGGATGGCAGGGGGACATGGGGATGGCATGGGGACACGGGGATGGGGACATGGGGATGGGGACACAGTGATGGGGACACAGCAGTGGCATGGGGACATGGGGATGGCATGGGGACACGGGGATGGGGACACGGGGATGGCATGGGGACATGGGGATGGCATGGGGACACGGGGATGGGGACATGAGGGTGGCATGGGGACATGGGTATGGCATGGGGACATGGGGATGGGGACAGGGGATGGCATGGGGACATGAGAGGGGCATGGGGACATGGGGATGGGGACATGGGGATGGCATGGGGACATGGGGATGGGGACATGAGGGTGGCATGGGGACACAGGGATGGGGACATGGGGATGGGGACATGGGGATGGCAGGGGGACATGGGGATGGGGACACAGGGATGGGGACACAGCAGTGGCATGGGGACATGGGGATGGCATGGGGACACGGGGATGGGGACACGGGGATGGCATGGGGACATGGGGATGGCATGGGGACACGGGGATGGGGACATGAGGGTGGCATGGGGACATGGGTATGGCATGGGGACATGGGGATGGGGACAGGGGATGGCATGGGGACATGAGAGGGGCATGGGGACATGGGGATGGGGACATGGGGATGGCATGGGGACATGGGGATGGCATGGGGACACGGGGATGGGGACATGAGGGTGGCATGGGGACATGGGTATGGCATGGGGACATGGGTATGGCATGGGGACATGGGGATGGGGACAGGGGATGGAATGGGGACATGAGAGGGGCATGGGGACATGGGGATGGGGACACAGCAGTAGCATGGGGACATGAGGGTGGCATGGGGACACAGGGATGGGGACAGGGGGATGGCATGGGGACATGGGGATGGGGACATGAGGGTGGCATGGGGACACAGGGATGGGGACACGGGGATGGGGACATGGGGATGGCAGGGGGACATGGGGATGGCATGGGGACATGGGGATGGGGACATGGGGATGGCATGGGGACATGGGGATGGGGACACAGCAGTGGCATGGGGACATGAGGGTGGGGACACAGCAGTGGCATGGGGACATGGGGATGGCATGGGGACATGAGGATGGGGACATGGGGATGGCATGGGGACACAGGGATGGGGACAGGGGATGGCGTGGGACATGAGAGGGACATGGGGACATGGGGATGGGGACACAGCAGTAGCATGGGGACATGAGGGTGGCATGGGGACATGGGGATGGGGACACGGGGATGGCATGGGGACATGGGGATGGGGACATGAGGGTTGCATGGGGACACAGGGATGGGGACATGAGGGTGGCATGGGGACACAGGGATGGGGACATGGGGATGGGGACATGGGGATGGGGACATGGGGATGGCATGGGGACACGGGGATGGGGACACGGGGATGGCATGGGGACATGGGGATGGCATGGGGACACGGGGATGGGGACATGAGGGTGGCATGGGGACATGGGTATGGCATGGGGACATGGGGATGGGGACAGGGGATGGCATGGGGACATGAGGGTGGCATGGGGACATGAGAGGGACATGGGGACATGGGGATGGGGACAGAGCATTGGCCTGGGGACATGAGGGTGGCATGGCGACATGGGGATGGGGACATGGGGATGGCATGGGGACACGGGGATGGGGACATGAGGGTGGCATGGGGACATGGGTATGGCATGGGGACATGGGGATGGGGACACAGCAGTGGCATGGGGACATGGGGATGGGGACACAGCAGTGGCATGGGGACATGAGAGGGGCATGGGGACACCGGCACGGGGACAGCCTGACATGGGGATGGGGACAAAGGCATTGCACGGGGACACAGGTGACAGCGTGGCATGGGGACACGGGCACAGGGACGGGGACATGGCACGGGGACAAGGGGTCCTGGCATTGTGTGGGGACATGGTGGGGACAGGGGGACATGGGCATTGCTTGGGGACAGCAAGACATGGGATGGGGACAGGGGGACACGGGATGGGACAGGGGGACATGGGATGGGGACAGGGGGACATGGGATGGGACAGGGGGACATGGGATGGGGACATGGGATGGAGACAGGGGGACATGGGATGGGGACAGGGGGACATGGGATGGGGACATGGGATGGAGACAGGGGGACATGGGATGGGACAGGGGGACATGGGATGGGGACATGGAATGGGGATGGGGGGACATGGGATGGGAACAGGGGGACATGGGATGGGGGACATGGGATGGGAACATAGGATGGGGACGGGGGGACATGGGATGGGGACAGGAGGACATGGGATGGGGACAGGGGGACATGGGATGGGGACAGGAGGACATGGGATGGGACAGGGGGACATGGGATGGGGACATGGGATGGAGACAGGGGGACATGGGATGGGACAGGGGGACATGGGATGGGGACATGGGATGGGGACGGGGGGACATGGGATGGGAACAGGGGGACATGGGATGGGGATGGGGGGACATGGGATGGGACAGGGGGACATGGGATGGGGACAGGGGGACATGGGATGGGGACATAGGATGGGGACGGGGGGACATGGGATGGGGACAGGAGGACATGGGATGGGACAGGGGGACATGGGATGGGGACAGGGGAACATGGGATGGGGACATGGGATGGGGACAGGGGGACATGGGATGGGAACAGGGGGGGACATGGAGCTCCCTGGGGACCCCCAGCGGTGCCGTGGGCTGTCCCCGGGGGTGGGGGTGGCAGGAGGGTGATGTCCCCAGGAGGGTGATGTCCCCATGGTGGGGGGGTGTCCCCATGGGGGGGGGGGTGGCAGTGTCCCCTCACCAGGCACTGGGGGTCCTGGAAGGCGAAGTGGAGGCGGGTGATCCAGCGCTGGTCCCCCCGCGCCAACACCTCCCGCTCCTCCCGGAAACAGGACACCTGGGGGACACGGGGACACGGGTGGCATCAGGGGGGGGACGGGACGGACGGACACCCCCCCCCCCCCCCTTCCCAGAGTGACACCCCCCCCCCCCCCTCCCCCCAAATCTCAGCCCCAGGCATTGGGGGCAGGTCCCTATGGTCCCCGTGTCACCCACCGCCACCCCCCAGTGCCACCCCTGTCCCCATCACCCCATGTCCCCTCTGTGTCCCCAAGACCCCCCCATGTCCCCCTCCCTCCCTCCCTGTCCCCACGTCCCCCCTATAGCCATGTCCCCCTTTCCCCCCCCCCCATATCCCCCACACCCACGTCCCCCATGTCCCCCCTGGGTGTCCCCATGTGTGTCCCCCCCCGTGTCCCCCCATGTCCCCTCTGCGTCCCCAAGACCCCCCCGTCCCCCTCCCTCCCTCCCTGTCCCCACGTCCCCCCTATAGCCATGTCCCCCTTTCCCCCCCCATATCCCCCACATCAACGTCCCCCATGTCCCCCCCGGGTGTCCCCATGTCCCCCCTGGGTGTCCCCCCATGTGTCCCCCCCCGTGTCCCCCCATGTCCCCTCTGCGTCCCCAAGACCCCCCCATGTCCCCCTCCCTCCCTCCCTGTCCCCAAATCCCCCCTATAGCCATGTCCCCCTTTCCCCCCCCATATCCCCCACACCAACGTCCCCCATGTCCCCCCCGGGTGTCCCCATGTCCCCCCTGGGTGTCCCCCCATGTGTCCCCCCCCCGTGTCACCCCATGTCCCCTCTGCGTCCCCAAGACCCCCCCCCGTCCCCCTCCCTCCCTCCCTGTCCCCACATCCCCCCTATAGCCATGTCCCCCTTTCCCCCCCCCCATATCCCCCACACCCACGTCCCCCATGTCCCCCCCGGGTGTCCCCATGTGTGTCCCCCCATGTCCCCCCATGTCCCCTCTGTGTCCCCAAGACCCCCCCCGTCCCCCTCCCTCCCTCCCTGTCCCCATGTCCCCCCTATAGCCATGTCCCCCTTTCCCCCCCCATATCCCCCACATCCACGTCCCCCATGTCCCCCCCGGGTGTCCCCATGTCCCCCCGGGTGTCCCCATGTGTCCCCCCCCCGTGTCCCCCCATGTCCCCTCTGTGTCCCCATGTCCCCCCTGGGTGTCCCCATGTGTCCCCCCCCCGTGTCCCCCCATGTCTCCTCTGTGTCCCCAAGACCCCCCCCCGTCCCCCTCCCTCCTTCCCTGTCCCCACATCCCCCCTATAGCCATGTCCCCCTTCCCCCCCCCATATCCCCCCACCCCCACGTCCCCCATGTCCCCCCCGATTGTCCCCATGTCCCCCATGTGTGTCCCCCCCATGTCACCCCCCCTCACCTCTCCGCGCCGCAGCATGTCCCACTTGTTCATGATCTTCATGGCATAGATCTGCCCCGACTCCCTCATCCGCACCACGGCCACCTGCGGCGTCACCCGCCGTGTCACCCGCCGTGTCACCCGCCGTGTCACCCGCCGCGTCCCCCCCACCCCGTGTCCCCCCTCACCTCGCTGAAGGCCCCGCGGCCGATCACCTTCAAGATCTCGAAGTCGCTTCGCTGCAGCTGCAGTTCCTGTACCCGCGTGACCACCGGTTCCGCTGGGGGGGAGGGGGGACGACCCATGGGTGGAGGGGGGGGGGGTTAGCACCCATGGGTGGGGGGGGACAGTTACCCCACCCCCTACCGCGGAGGGGAGCAGCTCAGGTTTTGGGGGTGCCCAACCCCAATACGAGCCACTGGAGAATCCACTACAGGGGGAGCAGGGGCACTGGGGGGAGACATGGGTGTTGGGGGGGGTGTTGGGGTACGAGGGGGGGTGCCCAGGGTGGGGGGTGTCAGTTACTGCCCCCCCCCGGGGTGTGTGTGGGGGAACAGCTCAGGTTTTGGGGGTGCCCAACCCCAATACGAGCCACTGGAGACTCCACTACGGGGGAGCTGAGGCACTGGGGGGGGGGTTATAGGGGTACGGGGGGATTGTCCGGAGTGTGGGGTGTCAATTACCCCCCTCACGGGGTGTGTGGGGGGAACAGCTCAGGTTTTGGGGTGCCCAACCCCAATACGAGCCACTGGAGACTCCACTACGGGGGGAGCGGGGGCACTGGGGGGGGGGGGGGGCATAGGGGTTGGGGGGGGTATTGGAGTATGGGGAGGAGGTGCCCAGGGTGGGGGGTGTCAGTTACAGCCCCCCCCCGGGGTGTGTGGGGAACAGCTCAGGTTTTGGGGGTGCCCAACCCCAATACAAGCCACTGGAGAATCCACTACAGGGGGAGCAGGGGCACTGGGGGGGACATGGGTGTTGGGGGGGTATTGGGGTACGGGGGGGGGTGCCCAGGATGGAGGATGTCAATTACCACCCCCCCCACCCCCCCCGGGGTGTGTGTGGGGGGAGCAGCTCAGGTTTTGGGGGTGCCCAACCCCAATACGAGCCACTGGAGACTCCACCACGGGGGGAGCGGGGGCACGGGGGGGGGCATGGGGGTTAGGGGGGGGGGTGTCCGGGGTGTGGGGTGTCAATTACCCCCCTCCCGGGGTGTGTGGGGGGAGCAGCTCAGGTTTTGGGGGTGCCCAACCCCAATACGAGCCACTGGAGACTCCACTACGGGGGGAGTTGGGGCACTGGGAGGGGGAGGCATAGGGGTTGGGGGGGGTATTGGAGTATGGGGGGGAGGTGCCCAGGGTGGGGGGTGTCAGTTACCGCCCCCCCGGGGTGTGTGGGGAACAGCTCAGGTTTTGGGGGTGCCCAACCCCAATACGAGCCACTGGAGACTCCACTACAGAGGGAGTTGGGGCACTGGGGGGGGGACATGGGTGTTGGGGGGGGGTGTTGGGGTACGAGGGGGGGTGCACAGGGTGGGGGGTGTCAATTACCCCCCTCCCGGGGTGTGTGTGGGGGGAGCAGCTCAGGTTTTGGGGATGCCCAACCCCAATACGAGCCACTGGAGAATCCACTACGGGGGGAGTTGGGGCACGGGGGGGGGACGGACATGGGGGTTGCGGGGGGGGGTATTGGGCTACGGGTGTGTGTGTGACATGTCCTGGGGGGGGGGGGGTGACAATCCTCGCGGGGGGGGGCGGGGGTGACACCCTCGGTGCCGCCGGGGGGGGGCGGGGGGGGCGGCCGCGCACCCGCAGCCCATTTATGGCCGCGCAGCCGATCGGCGGCCGCGGAGGGGGGGGGGGGGGGGGGGGGGGGGGGGGCGGGAGGG
>NW_028127246.1:0-13657 GCF_965231255.1 Vanellus vanellus | reverse complement strand
GGTGATGGAGGGGACAATAATCCCCCCCCCCCCTAAAAAAAGCCAGACCCCCCCCAATGGGGAAACTGAGGCAGGGACTGGGAGAGGGACGCGGGGCAGCCCGGAGCCGGGGCTGTCGGCACCGGGGGCTGTTCTCCATCCCGGACACGCGGATAAGGAGCCGGGCGTCCCGCCAGCGCCGGGGATGGGGAAGGGGGGGGCAGCCAGCCCGGCACAGGGTGTCCCCCACCCCCCCCCCCCCCGGGGGGAAACTGAGGCACAGCGGGGTGGGGGGGGTGGGATGGAGGGTTTTTTTTGGGGGGGGGGCTCACGTCAGGGGCTTCTCCAGGCGGCTGCCGGCCGAGCCCACGATCTCGCCCAGCGTGCAGAAGGCTTGGCCCAGGAAATCCTGCCGGGGCCACCGTGTCACCGGGGTCTGTCACCGTCCCCAACCCCCTGCGGTGGTGGGGAACAGGGAGGGGGGGACGGGACAGCGGTGACAACGCCGCACTCACGTGTTTGGAGAGGTCGGGGCTCTTGGAGTCCACATCGTACCTGGGGACAGACGGGGACTCGTGGGTGAGGCAGCGGCAGGGGGGTGGCCTTGGGGACAGGGATGGACAGGGATGGGGACAGAGACGGGACAGGGACGGTTATGGAGACAGATGGGATGGGGACAGGTATAGGGAGAGATGGGATGGGGACAGGGATGGGACAGGGATGGGGACAGGGATGGGGACAGGGATAGTTATGGGGAGAGTTGGGGTGGAGACGGGATGGGACAGGGATGGTTATGGGGACAGAGATGGGACAGGGACGGTTATGGAGAGAGATGGGGTGGGGACAGTTATAGGGAGAGATGGGACGGGGACAGGGATGGTTATGGGGACAGAGATGGGACAGGGACAGTTATGGGGAGAGATGGGATGGGGACAGGGATGGGGATGAGGACAGGGATGGGACAGGGACAGTTATGGGGAGAGATGGGATGGGGACAGGGATGGGACAGGGATGGGGACAGGGATGGGGACAGGGATAGTTATGGGGAGAGTTGGGGTGGAGACGGGATGGGACAGGGATGGGGATGGGGACAGAGACGGGACAGGGACAGTTATGGAGACAGATGGGATGGGGACAGTTATAGGGAGAGATGGGATGGGGACAGGGATGGGACAGGGATGGGGACAGGGATGGGACAGGGATAGTTATGGGGAGAGATGGGGTGGAGGTGGGATGGGGACAGGGACAGTTATGGGGACCAGAAATGGATATGGGACAGAGATGGGATGGGGACAGCTATGGGGACAGGGATGGGACAGAGATGGGATGGGGACAGGGACAATCGTGGGGACAGGGATGGGACAAGGATGGTTATGGGGACAGAGATGGGCCAGGGACGGGAATGGTGATGGCACAGGAATGGGGACAGAACAGGGAGGGGGGACAGGGAGTGGATAGTGACAAGGACATGCCTGGGACAGGGCCAGACGCCAGCACCCGCCTGGCACCCCCAGGCGCGGGCGGAGGGGGAGGGGGAGGGGACGGGCGGGGGGGGGGACAGCGGGGACACTCACAGGTCGAAGCGGAGGTTCTGCTTCTCCTCGAAGAAGTAGTCGAGGACAAACTTGCGCAGGAAGTCGGGGTTCAGCGTGTTGTCAATGACCTCGGTCCGGCCAAACTGGGGGACACGGGGACACAGGGGACACGGGGGACATGGGGGGGTGGGGATACGGGGACACGGGGACACAGTATGTGGATATGGGGACGTGGGGACACAGGTATGGGGAGATGGGGGACATGGTGGGACCGGGATATGGGGACATGGGGATGGGGACATGGGGACACGGGTATGGGGACATGGACATGAGGGACATGGGGACATGGACATGGGGACACAGATAGGGACACATGGTGGGATGGGGATATAGGGACACAGGTATGGGGCCATGGGAACACGGGGACATAGGGACACGGGGACATGGACATGAGGGACATGGGGAACACGGGGACACGGGTATGAGGACACAGGGACATGGGCATAGGGACATGGGGGACATGGTGGGATGGGGATACGGGGACATGGGGACATGGGGACATGGGTATGGGGACACGGACATAGGGACATGGGGGACATGGTGGGACAGGGATATGTGGGGATGGGGATGGGGACAGAGATGAGATGGGGACGGGGATGGGGACATGGACACATGGTGGGATGGGGACATGGGGACACAGGTACGGGGACACAGACATGGGGACACAGGGACATGGGGACATGGACATAGGGACACAGGGGACACGGTGGGGCAGGGATATGGGGACATGGGGACACGGGGACATGGACATAGGGACACGGGGACATGGGTACGTGGGGACGGGATGAGCGGACGGAGGAAAAAGCCCGGAGTGGGGACGGAGCGGGGGACGGGGGGGGGGATGGGACACACATGTGGGGCGGGAGGTGCCGCGGGGGCGGGAGGGGAGCGGGGGCCGGGCACGGCGGGCACAGGTGCCCCTTTGTCATCGGGCGCGGGGGTGGCACCGCGTCCTGCCCAGCCCTCCCCCGCTCATTACCGCCCGGAGCCCCTCAATTAAGCGGCCGTTAATTACAGGGCGGCCGGCGGCGGGGCGGGGGGCGGGGGGCAGCGGGGGGGGCCGGGGCACCCCCAGGGGTGTCCCCAAGTGTCCCCTCCCCGGGCCGGGCCGAGCGCTGATTGGCCAGCTGGCTGCACGCCGGCGGCTGATTGGCCGGCTGCCCGGCGCCCCAACACGCTCCCCCGCGTGCCCATTGGCTGGCTGGCTGCGCCCCAGCAAGCTGATTGGCCGGCGCCCCGACATGCTGATTGGTTGGCGCCCCAGGGTGCTGATTGGCCGGCTGGACGGCACCCCGACATGCGGATTGGCTGCTGCACGCCGGCGAGCTGATTGCTCACTGGTGATTGGCCAACTGGCTGGCACCCCAACGTGCTGATTGGCCAGAATGAGACGTGCTGATTGGCCACCTGGCCATCACCCCAACATGCCGATTGGCCAGTTGGCCAACACCCCAACATGCTCATTGGTTGGTACCCCAATGCGCTGATTGGCCAAAATCGGACATGCTGATTGGCCACCTGGCCAGAACCCCGACATGCTGATTGGTCAGCTGGCTGGCACCCCAACATGCTGATTGGCCAAAATCGGACATGCTGATTGGCCACTTGGCTGCCACCCCAACATGCTCATTGGTTGGTACCCCAACGCGCTGATTGGCCAAAATCGGACATGCTGATTGGCCACCTGGCCAGAACCCCAACATGCTGATTGGCCAACATGTGATGTGCCTATTGGCCAGTTGGCCATCACCCCAACACGTGCATTGGTCAGTAGGCCAACATGCTGATTGGCCAACATCTGACATGCCGATTCGCCAATTGGCCATCACCCCAACGTGCTGATTGGCCGGCATCTCACATGCTGATTGGCCGCCTGCCCGGCACCCCAACATGCTGATTGGCCATCACTTTGACATGCCGATGATTGGCTGGCCGACCATCACCCCCGCATGCGGATTGGCCGGCGCTCCGACGCGTTGATTGGCTGGCCGAGCCGGGCACGCCCCCCGACGCGCTGATTGGCTGACAGCCCCTGCCACGCCCTGGGCGTGGCCGGTACTCACCTCCCGCCACGGCCCCCCGCCGGCGCGCTGGGTGTACAGCACACACACTGCGGGGGGCGCGTCGGGGGGGGGCCCACTCCCACCGCCCCCCCCCGGGCCCCCCCGGACCCCCCCCGCCCCTCCCCATCCCCCCGACCCCCCCAGACCCCCCCCACCCCCACTTTGGTCACCCCCTCCCACGACACCCCCTGATCCCCCCGCCCCCCCCCCGCCCCGACGACACCCCCCCTCCCCCGATCACCCCTTGATCCCCCGACCCCCCCCAGACACTTTGAACACCCCTCCTCCCCACGACCCCCCCCCCCCCCCCCAATCACCCCCTCATCCCCCGTGTCCCCCCCGGCCCCTCCCAGTCCCCCCGACCCCCTTGATCCCCCCCAGACCCCCCCCCCCCCCCCATCACCCCCTTATCTCCCGGCCCCCCCCAGACCCTCCATACACCCCCCGCCTCCACGACACCCCCCGATCCCTCGGCCCCCCCCGACCCCCCCGGACACCCCCCGACCCCCCCCCGGCCCCACTCACGGGGGTCCGACTTGGAGAAGGTGTCCTTGTCCAGGAGCTGTCTGTGGGGAGAGGGAGAGGGAGAGTGAGAGTGAGAGTGAGAGTGAGAGTGAGTCCGTGTGTGTGTGAAAGTGTGAGTGTGAGAGCGTGAGAGTGTAAGAGTGCGAGTGTGAGAGCGAGAGTGCGACTGTGAGTGAGTGAAAGTGACTGTGACAGAGTGAGCATGCGAGAGTGAAAGTGAGTGGGAGTGACACTGAGCATAATTGTGCATGTGAGTGAAAGTGAGTGTGACACTGAGTGTGCATGTGAGAGTGAGCGTGGCAGTGTGCATGTGTGAGTGTGAGTGTGCATGTGAGAGGGATTGTGTGAGAGTGAGAGTGTCTGTGTGTGTGAAAGTGTGAGTGTGAGAGCGTGAGTGTGTGTGTGAGTGTGCACCTGAATGAGAGTGAGTGTGAGTGTGAGAGTGAGCGTGTGAGAGTGAGTGACACAGTGTAATTGTGCATGTGAGTGAAAGTGAGTGTGACACAGTGTGAGTGTGAGCGTGACAGGGTGCATGTGTGTGTGCGTGAGCATGTGAGTGCGAGGGATTGTGAGTGTGGGTGTGAGAGCGAGTGTGTGAGAGTGACAGTGTGCATGTGAGTGTGAATTTGCGTGTGAGTGTGCACATGCCTGTGCATGCCGGGCTGTGCACGTGGTTGTGCACACACAGCTGTGTGTGTTGTGGTGTATGTTGTGGTGCAGAGATGTACGTTGGAGCGTGCACAGCTGTGTCACGATCCCCAGATGTATGTCAGGGTGTGCACAGATGTATGTCGGGGTGTGCACAGATGTATGTCGGGGTGTGCACAGCCATGTCGGGGTGTTCACAGCCATGTGTCGGGGTACACAGATGTATGTCGGGGTGTGCACAGCTGTGTCAGGATGCACAGCTGTATGTCGGGGTGTGCACAGCCATGTCTCATGGTGTGCAGGTGTATGTTAAGGTGTGCACAGCCGTGTGTTGTAGTGCACAGATGTATGTTGGGGGGTGCACAGATGTACGTTGTGGTGCACAGCTGTATGTCGGGGGGGAAACTGTACATCGGGGTGTGCACAGCCGTGTGTTGTGGTGCACAGATGTACGTTGAGGTGCACAGATGTATGTCGGGGTGTGCACAGCCGTGTGTTGGGACGTGCACAGCCGTGTCAGGATCCCCAGGTGTGTGTTGTGGTGCACAGATGTATGTTGGGGGGTGCAAAGCCGTGTGTTGGGGTGCAAAGCCGTGTGTTGGGGTGCAAAGCCGTGTGTTGGGGTGCACAGATGTACGTTGAGGTGCACAGATGTATGTCGGGGTGTGCACAGCCGTGTGTTGTGGTGCACAGCTGTATGTCGGGGGGGGAAACTGTATGTCGGGGTGCGCACAGCCGTGTGTTGTGGTGCACAGCCGTGTGTCGGAGCACACAGTTGTATGTCGGGGTGTGCACAGCCCCCCCCCCCCCCTTCCCCCGCCCCTTCCCCCCCCTCCGCAGCGCTCAGCCCCGTCCGCCCGAGGGGACTCTCCGGTCCCGGTGGAGCGGGAGGAAAATAGGTCGGAGCGGCCGCAGACAGCGCGGGGGGGGCGGGGGGGGGGACACGGCCGGGGGGGGGGGGGGGGGGGCACCCGCTGCAGCCGGGGGGGGACACGCACCCAGCACGGCCGGGGGACCAGGGACGCCCCAGTACCCCGACCCAGTGGGCCCCCAGTTTGCAGAGAGGGGGCTCCGGGGGGGTCACACAGCAGATTCAGCCCCACCACCGGGGGGGGGGTCGGTGGCATTTCGCCCCCCCCCCCAACCCCCCGGACACCATTCCCCCCCCCCCTTCAGCGCCCCCAGTGCCCCCAACGCCAGCTCCCAGTACCCATGTCCCTGTGTCCCCCCCCCCGAGCTGGCACCTACATTAGGGACTGGTATTACTGGGGGGGACTGGGGGGAACTGGGGGGGGCAGGGTCCTGTCTCCGAGGGACGCGGGTGACACCCCCTGCCACCCCATAACCCCCACCCCGGGGGTCCCCACTCCCTGCACCCGCCCCAGAGCCGTCCCCCCCACCTCCCAGTACCTCCCAGTGCCTCCCAGTGCCATCCACTTCTGTTCCCCCCCAGCACTCCCACTATCCTGCACCCCCCCCCCAGTGCCCCCGCTCTCCCAGTGCTTCCCAGTGCCCCCTGTTCCCAGTGCCCCCCCTCCCCCCGAGTCCCTCACTCCCCCAGTGCCTCCCAGTACCCGACACCCACAGTACCCCCGGCTCTCCCAGTGTCCCCCACCACCGAGCACCCCCCAGTCCCGACACCCCCAACCACCTCCCGCTCCCCCAGTGCCCCCCAGCGCTCCCCGTTCTCCCAGTATCCCACAACGCTGACTGCCTCCTGCTCCCCCAGTGCCTCCCAGTGCACCCCAGTGCCTCCCAGCATCCTACAACGCCAACTGCCCCCCCGCTCGCCGCTGTCTCCCAGTATCTCCCAGTCCCCTACAATGCTGACTGCCTCCCGTTTCCCCAGTGCATCCCAGTGCCTCCCAGTGCTTTCCACTACCCAGCAACGCCGACTGGCCCTGCTCTCCAGTGCATCCCAGTGCCTTCCAGCATCCTACACCAACTGCCCCCCGCTCCCCAGTGCATCCCAATGCCTTCCAGTGCTCAACAACACTGACCACCCCCGGCTCCCCAGTGCCTCCCAGTATCCTATGCCAACTGCTCCCCGCTCCCCAGTGCATCCCACTGCCTCCCAGTGCATCCCACTGCCTCCCAGTGCCCGACAACAACGACCACTCCCGGCTCCCCAGTGCCTCCCACTATCCTACACCAACTGCCCCCCGCTCCCCAGTGCGTCCCACTGCCTCCCAGTGCCCGACAACAACGACCACCCCCGGCTCCCCAGTGCCTCCCAGTGCCTCCCAGTATCCTATACCAACTGCCCCCGGCTCCCCAGTGCCTCCCAGTGCCTTCCACTGCCCGACAACGCTGACCACCCCCGGTTCCCCAGTGCCTCCCAGTATCCTATGCCAACTGCTCCCCGCTCCCCAGTGCATCCCACTGCCTCCCAGTGCATCCCACTGCCTCCCAGTGCCCGACAACAACGACCACTCCCGGCTCCCCAGTGCCTCCCACTATCCTACACCAACTGCCCCCCGCTCCCCAGTGCGTCCCACTGTCTCCCAGTGCCCGACAACAACGACCACCCCCGGCTCCCCAGTGCCTCCCGGTGCCTCCCAGTACCCGACAACGCCGCCTGCTCCCCGCCGCCCCCGGTTCTCGCTCCCGCCGGAGCCCCGGTACCTGCAGGACACCGTCAGCTCCACCCGGGTGGCCGGGCCGGGGCCGGGGCCGCTGCCCGGTTCCGGGGCGCTCAGGCCCGCCATGCCCCGGGCTCCGCCGTTGTCCCGCTCCGGCCGCCCCCGCGCCCCGGCACCGGCACCGGGAACGGGATCGGCTCCGCCCCGGGACCGCCCCCGGCCCCGCCCGGGGCTCCCGGCCCCGGCCCCGGCCCCGCACCGAGGGGCTGCCCCCGTGGTTCCTACGATACCGTCCCCGGGGGCCGCCGGGACCGCCCCCGGGACCGCCCCCGGGATCGCCCCCAAATCCTCGGGATCGCCCCCAGACCCCCGGGACCGCCCCCGGCATCGCCCCCGGGACCGCCTCCAGAGCCCCGGGACCCCCCCCGGGACCCCCGGCATCGCCCCCGGTACCCCCTCCAGAGCCTCGGGACCCCCCCGGCATCGCCCCCGGTACCCTCCCAGCTATCGCTCCGTACCCTCGGTACCCCAGTGCCCCCCACCCCCACCCCCCCAGTGCCCAGGGAGAGCCCCCAGTCCTCCCAGTCCCCTCTTAGCTGGACCCCCTCCAGTGCCCCCCCAGCCCCATCACCTGCAAGTCCCCCACTGCGCCCAGTAGCTCCCAGTCCCACCCCCGCACCACCTCCAGTATCATCCAGGGGCTCCCAGTTCTCCCAGTCCAGCCCCCAGTACCCCCAGTGCCCCCACCCCCGCCTCCCCCAGACCCACTCCCGTGGCCAAAGGGATGAGGGGGGCACCGGGGCAGGGCTGTACTGGGGGCACTGGGCAGACTGGAAGCCAGACTGGAGCCCCCCCCCCCCCCCCCGCCTGCCGCAGCGCAGGTGTTATTGTAGGTCCTACAGAAACAGCAAAGGGCCCCGGGGTGGCTCTGGGCCCCCAAAAGCCATCGGGGGGGGGGGGGGGGGGACACCAAGTCCTGGGGGGGGACACAGTGTGTGTGCATGGGGACACCATGGGGACAACAGGTTTGGGGAGGGGGGGACAGCACTGTCACCCCCCTCCCACCCACCTGAAGCCCAGTGACCCAATGTCCCTGTGATGGGGGGACATCCTCGGGGGTCCCAGGACACTTTTTTTTGGGGGGGGGGATGGGACGGGACATGGGGGGGGGGGGCTGGCAGCACCTTTCCCCCTCCTCAGAGCTGGGACAGGGAGGGGGGGTAAATTGGGGTCTTCTGTTTCCCCCCCCGGGGCAGTTGGGACCGGTGACAGCTTTGTGTCCCTAAGGCTGGGGGGGGGGGCACACTTCCCTGGGGGGGGGACGACGACACCCACACCAAAAGCCATAGTGGGGGGACACCAAGTCCTGAAGGGGGGGGGGACACACAGACGGATGGACAGTGTATGTGCACGGGGACACTGGGGGGAGATCAGATTTTGGGGGGGGGAAGGGGGGGGGCAGCACTGCCACCCCCCTCCCACCCACCTGAAGCCTGGTGACCCAGCGGGACACCCCCAGGGGGTCCCAGGACACTTTAGGGGGGGACACAGGGACATGGGGGGACACAGGGACACCCCAGAGCTGGGGTGAGGAGGGGGGGTAAATTGGGGTCTCCTGTGTCCCCCCCCGCACCCCCCCGGGGTGTCCCTAAGGCTGCACCCTAAAACCCCCATTCCCTGGGGGGGAGCGGGGGGACACGACACCCACAAACCCCTTTGGGTGGGCAGGGGGTGGACACCCTCCCTCCATCCCATCCCATCCCATCCCATCCCATCCCATCCCATCCCCACGAACGATGGGGACACCTCCTCCACCGCCGCCCCCCCTCCCGCCCCCCCCCACGAAAAAAAATCCCACCACAGTGAGGGGGCGTCACCACTTCCCACCTCTTTTATTCCAAACTGGGGTGGGGATGAGGAAGGGGAACCACACATGACACATGGCCACCACCATCCCACCACCACCACCGCCGTCGCCGTCGCCGCTACCCCGAAGGAAAAGCCTTGATGACCTTGACGTCGTCCAGGGGTCGGTCCTGGGCGTTGGTCTCCACCATGGCCAGGCGCCCCAGGACCCCCATGCCCTGACACACCCTCCCGAAGATGCTGTGTTTCCCGTCCAACCACTGCGCCGGACCCAACGTCAGGAAGAACTGGCTACCGTTGGTGTCCGGCCCCGCGTTGGCCATGGCTAAGATGCCGGCGCCTGGGATGGACAGGTGGACACCGTTGATGTTCTGCTTTGGAGGTTTTGGGGTTTGGTTTGGGTTTTTTTTTTTTTGTACGGTTTTGAGGGGGTTTTAGGGGGTTTTGACTTGGGATTATGGGAGATGATGGTGCTCCATGGAAGGGGTCTTGGGACATGTCACCCCATGGATGAGGTCTTAGGGGACGTGGGAGAGATGCCACCTCATGGATAAGGTTTGGGCAACAAGAGGGACATGCCACCCCATGGCCAAGGTCCTGGTGTCATGAGGGATATGCCAACCGATTCATGAGGTCTTGGGGGACGTGTCATCCCAAGACCAGTCTTCTGGGGGTCATGCCACCCCATGGATGGGGTCTTAGGGGACGTGGGAGAGATGCCACCTCGTGGATAAGGTTCTGGTACCATGGAGGACATGCCACCCCATGGTCAGGGTCCTGGGGGACATGCAACTCCATGGATCGGGTCCTAGGGGACATGAGAGACATGCCACCCCATGGCCAAGGTCCTGGTACCATGAGGGATATGCCAACCCATGGATGGGGTCTTGGGGGACATGCCAATCCATGGCCAAGGTCCTGGTATCATGAAGGACATGCCACCTCATGGATAAGGTTCTGGCATCATGGGAGACATGCCACTCCATGGATGGGGTCCTGGGGGACATGCCACCCCATGGATCGGGTCTTAGGGGACATGTAGGACATCCCACCCCATGGCTGAGGTCATGGGGGACATGTCATCCCCATGGCCAGCCTCCTTGGGACATGCCACCCCACGGCCATAGTCTTGGTATCATGAGGGACATGCCACGCCATGGATGGGGACTTGGAGGACATGGAGGACAACTCACCCCATGGGTCTTAGAGGATGTGGGAGACATCCCACCCCATGGCCAAGGTCCTGGAGGTCATGGCACCCCATGAGGGGGGTCCTGGGGGACATGGAGGACCTCCCACCCCATGAGCAGGGTCCTGGAGGACATCCCACCCCATGGCCAAGGTCCTGGAGGTCATGCCACCCCATGAGTGGGGTTCTGGAGGACATCCCACCCCATGGCCAAGGTCCTGGAGGTCATGCCACCTCATGAGTGAGGTTCTGGGTGACATGCCACCCCATGAGCGGGGTTTTGGGGGACATGGAGGACCTCCCACCCCATGAGTGGGGTCCTGGAGGACATGGAGGACATCCCACCACATGGCCAAGGTCCTGGAGGTCATGCCACCCCATGAGTGGGGTCCTGGAGGACATCCCACCCCATGGCCAATGTCCTGGAGGCAATGCCACCTCATGAGTGAGGTTCTGGGTGACATGCCACCCCATGAGCGGGGTTTTGGGGGCCGCGGGGGCCACGCTACCCCATGAGCGGGGTCCTGGGAGTCATGGAGGACATCCCACCCCGTGGCCAAGGTCCTGGAGGTCATGCCACCCCATGAGTGGGGTCCTGGAGGTCATGCCACCTCATGAGTGGAGTTCTGGGTGACATGCCACCCCATGAGTGGGGCTCTGGGTGACATGCCACCCCATGAGCGGTGTTTTGGGGGATGCGGGGGCCACGCTACCCCATGAGCGGGGTCCTGGGAGTCATGGAGGACATCCCACCCCACGAATGGCACCTCCTGGTACCGCATTCTACTCACCGGTGAACTTCAGCTCGGGGTGCAACTCATCCTCAAACTGTTTCCCGTAGATGGAGGCACCACCGCGACCTGGGGACGGGAGGGGGGACGGGGATCAGCCGGGGGGAGGTTGTGTCCCCCCCCCCACCAGCCTCGAGGGGACACCGGTGGGGGAGGACACCTACACACCCCCCACGTGCGACGGTTGTCTCACCGGTGCCGGTGGGGTCCCCTCCCTGCACCATGAAGTCCTTGATGACGCGGTGGAACTTGGTGCCGTTGTAGTAGCCGCGGCGGCAGAGCTCGGCGAAGTTCTTGCAGGTGCGGGGGGCGTGCTTCCAGTACAGCTCCAGCACCAGCGCCCCCATCCTGCGCCCCCACCAGCACCGGGGGGGGGGGGGGGGGAAGGGGGGGGAAAAGGGGGGGGAAAAAGGAGGGGGAAAAAGGAGGGGGAAAAAGGAGGGGGAAAAAGGAGGGGGAAAAGGGGGGGGTGGGTCACGTCATGCTGCCTCCCCCCAAAACAAACACCCCCCCCCAAAACACCACCCCCCCAACAAACACCCCCCCCAAACAAACACGCCCCCACACACACACCCCCCCAAACAAACACCCCCCCAAAACACCCCCCAAATCAAACACCCCCCCAAACACCCCCAACAAACACCCCCCCAACAAACACGCCCCCAACAAACACACCCCCCAAACAAACACCCCCCCAAAACACCCCCTACAAACCAACAAACACACTCCCCCAACAAACACACCCCCCCAAAACAAACACCCCACCCAAAAACACCCCCCCAAAATCAAACACCCCCCAACAAACACCCCCCCAAACAAACACCCCCCCCAAAACAAACACACCCCCCAACAAACACACCCCCCCCCAAAACAAACACCTCCCAAAACACCCCCAACAAACACCCCCTCCCCAAAACAATCACCCCCCCAAAACACCCCCTCCCCAAAACAAAACACCCCCCCAAAACACCCCCCCAAAACCAAACCCCCCCCAAAACACCCCCCAACAAACACCCCCTCCAAACAAACACCCCCCCCAAAACAAACACACCCCCAACAAACACCCCCTCCCCAAAACAAACACCCCCCAAACACCCCCCAACAAACACCCCCTCCCCAAAACAATCACCCCCCAAAACACCCCCTCCCCCAAAACAAACACCCCCCCCAAAACACCCCCTCCGCAAAACAAACACCCCCCCAAAACACCCCCCCAAAACCAAACCCCCCCCCAAAACACCCCCCAACAAACACCCCCCCCAAAACAAACACACCCCCCAACAAACACCCCCCCCCAAAACAAACACCCCCCCAAAACACCCCCCCAAAACCAAACACCCCCCAAAAACACCCCCTAACAAACACCCCCCCCCCAAACCAAACACCCCCCCCCCCAACAACCCCCCCCCCACACACACTGGGGGCTCAGACCACACCAGATGGGGGGCAAACGGGGATCACTGGGACTGGGGGGGGGGGTGGACCCAGGGGCTGCCCGGTACTGGGGGGGTCATAAGGGGCTGTCTGGTAGTGGGGGGGCACGGCTGGAGGCTGTGCGGTACTGGGGGGATACACAGGGGGCTGTCCGGTACTGGGGGGGGGGACTGGGGGCTGTCCGGTATTTGGGGGGGTCATAGGGCACTGTCCGGTACTGGGGGGGGACGGGACAATCAGGGGCTGTGTGGTACCGGGGGGGCTGCCCGGTACCGGGGGGGCTGGACCCAGGGGCTGTCCGGTACCGGAGGGGGGTGTCACTGGGGACTGTCCAGTACCGGGGGGGGGGGGGACTGGGGGCTGTCCGGTAACGGGGGGGTAACGGGGGGCTGTTGGTACCGGGGGGTGGACCCAGGGGCTGTCCGGTACCGGAGGGAGGGGACCGGGGGCTGTTCGGTACCGGGGGGGTTACCCAGGGGCCAGCCGGTACCAGAGGCTGTCCGGTACTGGGGATACTGGGGGTTAATGGACACCGGGGGGCACCGGGGGCTGCCCGGTACTGGAGAGGGGGACCAGGCGCTCTCCGGTACCGTGGGGGTGGGCCTGTCCGGTACCGGCGGGGAGGGACGCAGGGGCTGTCCGGTACTGGGGGATAATGGGGGCTAATGGACACCGGCGGGCACCGGGGGCTGTCCGGTACCGGGGGACACCGGGACTATCCTGTACCGGGGGTCACTGGGGGCTAACGGGTACCGGGGGAGGGACCGAGGTGTCCCCGGTACCGGAGGAGGAGCCGGGGGAGGGGGGGGGTGGCGGGGGGCTGAGGTGGTGGGCGGAGCCGACCGGTACCGGTACCGGGAGAGCGGCCCCTCCCCTTACGTGGTCTCCATGGAGACGGTGGGCGGCTGCCAGGAGTCGGGGCGGGACGGCGGCCATGACACCGCTGCTGCTGCCGGCGGCGGGCGGCGGCGGAAGGAAGGACCCG
>NW_028127247.1:0-66982 GCF_965231255.1 Vanellus vanellus | reverse complement strand
GTCCTCACTGCCTCCTGGAACCCCTTCAAATGCCCCAGACAATTTGGCCCTCTCTGCTTTCCTGAGGACTCTGTCCTCAAAAGCACCTTTTTTCAATTTCGGCGCTCTCTGGAGCAAAAAAGACAAACGTCCAGCTTTTGCTGCCACAGCAAACGTGCCAGCGGGGAAAAGTGATGCTGGTCCTCACTGCCTCCTGGAAC
The DNA here is from genome assembly GCF_965231255.1 of Vanellus vanellus. NCBI lineage: Eukaryota > Metazoa > Chordata > Aves > Charadriiformes > Charadriidae > Vanellus > Vanellus vanellus. The sequence continues at coordinate 66,782 of NW_028127247.1, read as the reverse complement.
CCCTTCAAATGCCCCAGACAATTTGGCCCTCTCTGGTTTCCTGAGGACTCTATCCTCAAATGCACCTTTTTTCACTTTCGGCGGTCTCTGGAGCAAAAAGGACAAACGTCCAGCTTTTGCTGCCACAGCAAAGGTGCCAGCGGGGAAAAGTGATGCTGGTCCTCACTGCCTCCTGGAACCCCTTCAAATACCCCAGACAATTTGGCCCTCTCTGCTTTCCTGAGGACTCTATCCTCAAAAGCACCTGTTTTCGCTTTCGGCAACCTCCCGAGCAAAAAAGACAAACGTCCAGGTTTTGCTGCCACAGCAAAAGTGCCAGCGGGGAAAAGTGATGCTGGTTCTCACTGCCTCCTGGAACCCCTTCAAATGCCCCAGACAATTTGGCCCTCTCTGCTTTCCTGAGGACTCTATCCTCAAAAGCACCTTTTTTCACTTTCGGCGCTCTCTGGAGCAAAAAAGACAAACGTCCAGCTTTTGCTGCCACAGCAAAGGTGCCAGCGGGGAAAAGTGATGCTGGTCCTCACTGCCTCCTGGAACCCCTTCAAATGCCCCAGACAATTTGGCCCTCTCTGCTTTCCTGAGGACTCTATCCTCAAATGCACCTTTTTTCACTTTCGGCGCTGTCTGGAGCAAAAAAGACAAACGTCCAGCTTTTGCTGCCACAGCAAAGGTGCCAGCGGGGAAAAGTGATGCTGGTTCTCACTGCCCCCTGGAACCCCTTCAAATGCCCCAGACAATTTGGCCCTCTCTTCTTTCCTGAGGACTCTATCCGCAAAAGCACCTTTTTTCACTTTCGGCGCTCTCTGGAGCAAAAAAGACAAACGTCCAGCTTTTGCTGCCACAGCAAAGGTGCCAGCGGGGAAAAGTGATGCTGGTTCTCACTGCCTCCTGGAACCCCTTCAAATGCCCCAGACAATTTGGCCCTCTCTGCTTTCCTGAGGACTCTATCCTCAAAAGCACCTTTTTTCACTTTCGGCGCTCTCTGGAGCAAAAAAGACAAACGTCCAGCTTTTGCTGCCACAGCAAAGGTGCCAGCGGGGAAAAGTGATGCTGGTTCTCACTGCCTCCTGGAACCCCTTCAAATGCCCCAGACAATTTGGCCCTCTCTGCTTTCCTGAGGACTCTATCCTCAAATGCACCTTTTTTCACTTTCGGCGCTGTCTGGAGCAAAAAAGACAAACGTCCAGCTTTTGCTGCCACAGCAAAGGTGCCAGCGGGGAAAAGTGATGCTGGTCCTCACTGCCTCCTGGAACCCCTTCAAATGCCCCAGACAATTTGGCCCTCTCTGCTTTCCTGAGGACTCTATCCTCAAAAGCACCTTTTTTCACTTTCGGAGCTCTCTGGAGCAAAAAAGACAAACGTCCAGCTTTTGCTGCCACAGCAAAGGTGCCAGCGGGGAAAAGTGATGCTGGTCCTCACTGCCTCCTGGAACCCCTTCAAATGCCCCAGACAATTTGGCCCTCTCTGCTTTCCTGAGGAGTCTATCCTCAAAAGCACCTTTTTTCACTTTCGGCGCTGTCTGGAGCAAAAAAGAAAAACGTCCAGCTTTTGCTGCCACAGCAAAGATGCCAGCGGGGAAAAGTGATGCTGGTCCTCACTGCCTCCTGGAACCCCTTCAAATGCCCCAGACAATTTGGCCCTCTCTGCTTTCCTGCGCACTCTATCCTCAAATGCACCTTTTTTAACTTTCGGCGCTCTCTGGAGCAAAAAATACAAACGTCCAGCTTTTGCTGCCACAGCAAAAGTGCCAGCGGGGAAAAGTGATGCTGGTTCTCACTGCCTCCTGGAACCCCTTCAAATGCCACAGACAATTTGGCCCTCTCTGCTTTCCTGAGGACTCTATCCTCAAAAGCACCTTTTTTCACTTTCGGAGCTCTCTGGAGCAAAAAAGACAAACGTCCAGCTTTTGCTGCCACAGTAAAGGTGCCAGCGGGGAAAAGTGATGCTGGTTCTCACTGCCTCCTGGAACCCCTTCAAATGCCCCAGACAATTTGGCCCTCTCTGCTTTCCTGAGGACTCTATCCGCAAAAGCACCTTTTTTCACTTTCGGCGCTGTCTGGAGCAAAAAAGACAAACGTCCAGCTTTTGCTGCCACAGCAAAGGTGCCAGCGGGGAAAAGTGATGCTGGTTCTCACTGCCTCCTGGAACCCCTTCAAATGCCCCAGACAATTTGGCCCTCTCTGCTTTCCTGAGGACTCTATCCTCAAAAGCACCTTTTTTCACTTTCGGCGCTCTCTGGAGCAAAAAAGACAAACGTCCACCTTTTGCTGCCACAGCAAAGGTGCCAGCGGGGAAAAGTGATGCTGGTTCTCACTGCCTCCTGGAACCCCTTCAAATGCCACAGACAATTTGGCCCTCTCTGCTTTCCTGAGGACTCTATCCTCAAAAGCACCTTTTTTCACTTTCGGAGCTCTCTGGAGCAAAAAAGACAAACGTCCAGCTTTTGCTGCCACAGCAAAGGTGCCAGCGGGGAAAAGTGATGCTGGTTCTCACTGCCTCCTGGAACCCCTTCAAATGCCCCAGACAATTTGGCCCTCTCTGCTTTCCTGAGGACTCTATCCTCAAAAGCACCTTTTTTCACTTTCGGCGCTCTCTGGAGCAAAAAAGACAAACGTCCAGCTTTTGCTGCCACAGCAAAGATGCCAGCGGGGAAAAGTGATGCTGGTCCTCACTGCCTCCTGGAACCCCTTCAAATGCCCCAGACAATTTGGCCCTCTCTGCTTTCCTGCGCACTCTATCCTCAAATGCACCTTTTTTCACTTTCGGCGCTCTCTGGAGCAAAAAAGACAAACGTCCAGCTTTTACTGCCACAGCAAAAGTGCCAGCGGGGAAAAGTGATGCTGGTTCTCACTGCCTCCTGGAACCCCTTCAAATGCCACAGACAATTTGGCCCTCTCTGCTTTCCTGAGGACTCTATCCTCAAAAGCACCTTTTTTCACTTTCGGAGCTCTCTGGAGCAAAAAAGACAAACGTCCAGCTTTTGCTGCCACAGTAAAGGTGCCAGCGGGGAAAAGTGATGCTGGTTCTCACTGCCTCCTGGAACCCCTTCAAATGCCCCAGACAATTTGGCCCTCTCTGCTTTCCTGAGGACTCTATCCGCAAAAGCACCTTTTTTCACTTTCGGCGCTGTCTGGAGCAAAAAAGACAAACGTCCAGCTTTTGCTGCCACAGCAAAGGTGCCAGCGGGGAAAAGTGATGCTGGTTCTCACTGCCTCCTGGAACCCCTTCAAATGCCCCAGACAATTTGGCCCTCTCTGCTTTCCTGAGGACTCTATCCTCAAAAGCACCTTTTTTCACTTTCGGCGCTCTCTGGAGCAAAAAAGACAAACGTCCAGCTTTTGCTGCCACAGCAAAGGTGCCAGCGGGGAAAAGTGATGCTGGTTCTCACTGCCTCCTGGAACCCCTTCAAATGCCCCAGACAATTTGGCCCTCTCTGCTTTCCTGAGGACTCTATCCTCAAAAGCACCTTTTTTCACTTTCGGAGCTCTCTGGAGCAAAAAAGACAAACGTCCAGCTTTTGCTGCCACAGCAAAGGTGCCAGCGGGGAAAAGTGATGCTGGTTCTCACTGCCTCCTGGAACCCCTTCAAATGCCCCAGACAATTTGGCCCTCTCTGCTTTCCTGAGGACTCTATCCTCAAAAGCACCTTTTTTCACTTTCGGCGCTCTCTGGAGCAAAAAAGACAAACGTCCAGCTTTTGCTGCCACAGCAAAGATGCCAGCGGGGAAAAGTGATGCTGGTCCTCACTGCCTCCTGGAACCCCTTCAAATGCCCCAGACAATTTGGCCCTCTCTGCTTTCCTGCGCACTCTATCCTCAAATGCACCTTTTTTCACTTTCGGCGCTCTCTGGAGCAAAAAAGACAAACGTCCAGCTTTTGCTGCCACAGCAAAAGTGCCAGCGGGGAAAAGTGATGCTGGTTCTCACTGCCTCCTGGAACCCCTTCAAATGCCACAGACAATTTGGCCCTCTCTGCTTTCCTGAGGACTCTATCCGCAAAAGCACCTTTTTTCACTTTCGGCGCTGTCTGGAGCAAAAAAGACAAACGTCCAGCTTTTGCTGCCACAGCAAAGGTGCCAGCGGGGAAAAGTGATGCTGGTTCTCACTGCCTCCTGGAACCCCTTCAAATGCCCCAGACAATTTGGCCCTCTCTGCTTTCCTGAGGACTCTATCCTCAAAAGCACCTTTTTTCACTTTCGGCGCTGTCTGGAGCAAAAAAGACAAACGTCCAGCTTTTGCTGCCACAGCAAAGGTGCCAGCAGGGAAAAGTGATGCTGGTCCTCTCTGCCTCCTGGAACCCCTTCAAATGCCCCAGACAATTTGGCCCTCTCTGCTTTCCTGAGGACTCTATCCTCAAAAGCACCTTTTTTCACTTTCGGCGCTGTCTGGAGCAAAAAAGACAAACGTCCAGCTTTTGCTGCCACAGCAAAGGTGCCAGCGGGGAAAAGTGATGCTGGTTCTCACTGCCTCCTGGAACCCCTTCAAATGCACCAGACCATTTGGCCCTCTCTGCTTTCCTGAGGACTCTATCCTCAAAAGCACCTTTTTTCACTTTCGGAGCTCTCTGGAGCAAAAAAGACAAACGTCCAGCTTTTGCTGCCACAGCAAAGGTGCCAGCGGGGAAAAGTGATGCTGGTTCTCACTGCCTCCTGGAACCCCTTCAAATGCCCCAGACAATTTGGCCCTCTCTGCTTTCCTGAGGACTCTATCCTCAAAAGCACCTTTTTTCACTTTCGGCGCTCTCTGGAGCAAAAAAGACAAACGTCCAGCTTTTGCTGCCACAGCAAAGATGCCAGCGGGGAAAAGTGATGCTGGTCCTCACTGCCTCCTGGAACCCCTTCAAATGCCCCAGACAATTTGGCCCTCTCTGCTTTCCTGCGCACTCTATCCTCAAATGCACCTTTTTTCACTTTCGGCGCTCTCTGGAGCAAAAAAGACAAACGTCCAGCTTTTGCTGCCACAGCAAAAGTGCCAGCGGGGAAAAGTGATGCTGGTTCTCACTGCCTCCTGGAACCCCTTCAAATGCCCCAGACAATTTGGCCCTCTCTGCTTTCCTGAGGACTCTATCCGCAAAAGCACCTTTTTTCACTTTCGGCGCTGTCTGGAGCAAAAAAGACAAACGTCCAGCTTTTGCTGCCACAGCAAAGGTGCCAGCGGGGAAAAGTGATGCTGGTTCTCACTGCCTCCTGGAACCCCTTCAAATGCCCCAGACAATTTGGCCCTCTCTGCTTTCCTGAGGACTCTATCCTCAAAAGCACCTTTTTTCACTTTCGGCGCTCTCTGGAGCAAAAAAGACAAACGTCCAGCTTTTGCTGCCACAGCAAAGGTGCCAGCGGGGAAAAGTGATGCTGGTTCTCACTGCCTCCTGGAACCCCTTCAAATGCCACAGACAATTTGGCCCTCTCTGCTTTCCTGAGGACTCTATCCTCAAAAGCACCTTTTTTCACTTTCGGAGCTCTCTGGAGCAAAAAAGACAAACGTCCAGCTTTTGCTGCCACAGCAAAGGTGCCAGCGGGGAAAAGTGATGCTGGTTCTCACTGCCTCCTGGAACCCCTTCAAATGCCCCAGACAATTTGGCCCTCTCTGCTTTCCTGAGGACTCTATCCTCAAAAGCACCTTTTTTCACTTTCGGCGCTCTCTGGAGCAAAAAAGACAAACGTCCAGCTTTTGCTGCCACAGCAAAGATGCCAGCGGGGAAAAGTGATGCTGGTTCTCACTGCCTCCTGGAACCCCTTCAAATGCCCCAGACAATTTGGCCCTCTCTGCTTTCCTGAGGACTCTATCCTCAAAAGCACCTTTTTTCACTTTCGGCGCTCTCTGGAGCAAAAATAACAAACGTCCAGCTTTTGCTGCCACAGCAAAGGTGCCAGCGGGGAAAAGTGATGCTGGTTCTCACTGCCTCCTGGAACCCCTTCAAATGCCCCAGACAATTTGGCCCTCTCTGCTTTCCTGAGGAATCTATCCGCAAAAGCACCTTTATTCACTTTCGGCGCTCTCTGGAGCAAAAAAGACAGACGTCCAGCTTTTGCTGCCACAGCAAAGGTGCCAGCGGGGAAAAGTGATGCTGGTTCTCACTGCCTCCTGGAACCCCTTCAAATGCCCCAGACAATTTGGCCCTCTCTGCTTTCCTGAGGACTCTATCCTCAAAAGCACCTTTTTTCACTTTCGGCGCTGTCTGGAGCAAAAAAGACAAACATCCAGCTTTTGCTGCCACAGCAAAGGTGCCAGCGGGGAAAAGTGATGCTGGTCCTCACTGCCTCCTGGAACCCCTTCAAATGCCCCAGACAATTTGGCCCTCTCTGCTTTCCTGAGGACTCTGTCCTCAAAAGCACCTTTTTTCAATTTCGGCGCTCTCTGGAGCAAAAAAGACAAACGTCCAGCTTTTGCTGCCACAGCAAAGGTGCCAGCGGGGAAAAGTGATGCTGGTTCTCACTGCCTCCTGGAACCCCTTCAAATGCCCCAGACAATTTGGCCCTCTCTGCTTTCCTGAGGACTCTATCCTCAAAAGCACCTTTTTTCACTTTCGGCGCTCTCTGGAGCAAAAAAGACAAACGTCCAGCTTTTGCTGCCACAGCAAAGGTGCCAGCGGGGAAAAGTGATGCTGGTCCTCACTGCCTCCTGGAACCCCTTCAAATGCCCCAGACAATTTGGCCCTCTCTGCTTTCCTGAGGACTCTATCCTCAAAAGCACCTTTTTTCACTTTCGGCGCTCTCTGGAGCAAAAAGGACAAACGTCCAGATTTTGCTGCCACAGCAAAGGTGCCAGCGGGGAAAAGTGATGCTGGTTCTCACTGCCTCCTGGAACCCCTTCAAATGCCCCAGACAATTTGGCCCTCTCTGCTTTCCTGAGGACTCTATCCTCAAAAGCACCTGTTTTCACTTTCGGCGCTCTCTGGAGCAAAAAAGACAAACGTCCAGCTTTTGCTGCCACAGCAAAAGTGCCAGCGGGGAAAAGTGATGCTGGTTCTCACTGCCTCCTGGAACCCCTTCAAATGCCCCAGACAATTTGGCCCTCTCTGCTTTCCTGAGGACTCTATCCGCAAAAGCACCTTTTTTCACTTTCGGCGCTGTCTGGAGCAAAAAAGACAAACGTCCAGCTTTTGCTGCCACAGCAAAGGTGCCAGCGGGGAAAAGTGATGCTGGTTCTCACTGCCTCCTGGAACCCCTTCAAATGCACCAGACAATTTGGCCCTCTCTGCTTTCCTGAGGACTCTATCCTCAAATGCACCTTTTTTCACTTTCGGCGCTCTCTGGAGCAAAAAAGACAAACGTCCAGCTTTTGCTGCCACAGCAAAGGTGCCAGCGGGGAAAAGTGATGCTGGTCCTCACTGCCTCCTGGAACCCCTTCAAATGCCACAGACAATTTGGCCCTCTCTACTTTCCTGAGGACTCTATCCTCAAATGCACCTTTTTTCACTTTCGGCGCTCTCTGGAGCAAAAAAGACAAACGTCCAGCTTTTGCTGCCACAGCAAAGGTGCCAGCGGGGAAAAGTGATGCTGGTTCTCACTGCCTCCTGGAACCCCTTCAAATGCCCAAGACAATTTGGCCCTCTCTGCTTTCCTGAGGACTCTATCCTCAAAAGCACCTTCGTTCACTTTCGGCGCTGTCTGGAGCAAAAAAGACAAACGTCCAGCTTTTGCTGCCACAGCAAAGGTGCCAGCGGGGAAAAGTGATGCTGGTCCTCACTGCCTCCTGGAACCCCTTCAAATGCACCAGACAATTTGGCCCTCTCTGCTTTCCTGAGGACTCTATCCTCAAAAGCACCTGTTTTCACTTTCGGCAACCTCCGGAGCAAAAAAGACAAACGTCCAGCTTTTGCTGCCACAGCAAAGGTGCCAGCGGGGAAAAGTGATGCTGGTCCTCACTGCCTCCTGGAACCCCTTCAAATGCCCCAAACAATTTGGCCCTCTCTGCTTTCCTGAGGACTCTATCCTCAAAAGCACCTGTTTTCACTTTCGGCGCTGTCTGGAGCAAAAAAGACAAACGTCCAGCTTTTGCTGACACAGCAAAGGTGCCAGCAGGGAAAAGTGATGCTGGTTCTCACTGCCTCCTGGAACCCCTTCAAATGCCCCAGACAATTTGGCCCTCTCTGCTTTCCTGAGGACTCTATCCTCAAAAGCACCTTTTTTCACTTTCGGCGCTCTCTGGAGCAAAAAAGACAAACGTCCAGCTTTTGCTGCCACAGCAAAGGTGCCAGCGGGGAAAAGTGATGCTGGTTCTCACTGCCTCCTGGAACCCCTTCAAATGCCCCAGACAATTTGGCCCTCTCTGCTTTCCTGAGGAATCTATCCGCAAAAGCACCTTTTTTCACTTTCGGCGCTCTCTGGAGCAAAAAAGACAGACGTCCAGCTTTTGCTGCCACAGCAAAGGTGCCAGCGGGGAAAAGTGATGCTGGTTCTCACTGCCTCCTGGAACCCCTTCAAATGCCCCAGACAATTTGGCCCTCTCTGCTTTCCTGAGGACTCTATCCTCAAAAGCACCTTTTTTCACTTTCGGCGCTCTCTGGAGCAAAAAAGACAAACATCCAGCTTTTGCTGCCACAGCAAAGGTGCCAGCGGGGAAAAGTGATGCTGGTCCTCACTGCCTCCTGGAACCCCTTCAAATGCCCCAGACAATTTGGCCCTCTCTGCTTTCCTGAGGACTCTGTCCTCAAAAGCACCTTTTTTCAATTTCGGCGCTCTCTGGAGCAAAAAAGACAAACGTCCAGCTTTTGCTGCCACAGCAAACGTGCCAGCGGGGAAAAGTGATGCTGGTCCTCACTGCCTCCTGGAACCCCTTCAAATGCCCCAGACAATTTGGCCCTCTCTGCTTTCCTGAGGACTCTATCCTCAAATGCACCTTTTTTCACTTTCGGCGCTCTCTGGAGCAAAAAGGACAAACGTCCAGCTTTTGCTGCCACAGCAAAGGTGCCAGCGGGGAAAAGTGATGCTGGTCCTCACTGCCTCCTGGAACCCCTTCAAATACCCCAGACAATTTGGCCCTCTCTGCTTTCCTGAGGACTCTATCCTCAAAAGCACCTGTTTTCGCTTTCGGCAACCTCCCGAGCAAAAAAGACAAACGTCCAGCTTTTGCTGCCACAGCAAAAGTGCCAGCGGGGAAAAGTGATGCTGGTCCTCACTGCCTCCTGGAACCCCTTCAAATGCCCCAGACAATTTGGCCCTCTCTGCTTTCCTGAGGACTCTATCCTCAAAAGCACCTTTTTTCACTTTCGGCGCTCTCTGGAGCAAAAAAGACAAACGTCCAGCTTTTGCTGCCACAGCAAAGGTGCCAGCGGGGAAAAGTGATGCTGGTCCTCACTGCCTCCTGGAACCCCTTCAAATGCACCAGACAATTTGGCCCTCTCTGCTTTCCTGAGGACTCTATCCTCAAATGCACCTTTTTTCACTTTCGGCGCTGTCTGGAGCAAAAAAGACAAACGTCCAGCTTTTGCTGCCACAGCAAAGGTGCCAGCGGGGAAAAGTGATGCTGGTTCTCACTGCCCCCTGGAACCCCTTCAAATGCCCCAGACAATTTGGCCCTCTCTGCTTTCCTGAGGACTCTATCCGCAAAAGCACCTTTTTTCACTTTCGGCGTTCTCTGGAGCAAAAAAGACAAACGTCCAGCTTTTGCTGCCACAGCAAAGGTGCCAGCGGGGAAAAGTGATGCTGGTTCTCACTGCCTCCTGGAACCCCTTCAAATGCCCCAGACAATTTGGCCCTCTCTGCTTTCCTGAGGACTCTATCCTCAAAAGCACCTTTTTTCACTTTCGGCGCTCTCTGGAGCAAAAAAGACAAACGTCCAGCTTTTGCTGCCACAGCAAAAGTGCCAGCGGGGAAAAGTGATGCTGGTTCTCACTGCCTCCTGGAACCCCTTCAAATGCCCCAGACAATTTGGCCCTCTCTGCTTTCCTGAGGACTCTATCCTCAAATGCACCTTTTTTCACTTTCGGCGCTGTCTGGGGCGAAAAAGACAAACGTCCAGCTTTTGCTGCCACAGCAAAGGTGCCAGCGGGGAAAAGTGATGCTGGTCCTCACTGCCTCCTGGAACCCCTTCAAATGCCCCAGACAATTTGGCCCTCTCTGCTTTCCTGAGGACTCTATCCTCAAAAGCACCTTTTTTCACTTTCGGCGCTCTCTGGAGCAAAAAAGACAAACGTCCAGCTTTTGCTGCCACAGCAAAGGTGCCATCGGGGAAAAGTGATGCTGGTCCTCACTGCCTCCTGGAACCCCTTCAAATGCCCCAGACAATTTGGCCCTCTCTGCTTTCCTGAGGAGTCTATCCTCAAAAGCACCTTTTTTCACTTTCGGCGCTGTCTGGAGCAAAAAAGAAAAACGTCCAGCTTTTGCTGCCACAGCAAAGATGCCAGCGGGGAAAAGTGATGCTGGTCCTCACTGCCTCCTGGAACCCCTTCAAATGCCCCAGACAATTTGGCCCTCTCTGCTTTCCTGCGCACTCTATCCTCAAATGCACCTTTTTTCACTTTCGGCGCTCTCTGGAGCAAAAAAGACAAACGTCCAGCTTTTGCTGCCACAGCAAAGGTGCCAGCGGGGAAAAGTGATGCTGGTTCTCACTGCCCCCTGGAACCCCTTCAAATGCCCCAGACAATTTGGCCCTCTCTGCTTTCCTGAGGACTCTATCCGCAAAAGCACCTTTTTTCACTTTCGGCGCTCTCTGGAGCAAAAAAGACAAACGTCCAGCTTTTGCTGCCACAGCAAAGGTGCCAGCGGGGAAAAGTGATGCTGGTTCTCACTGCCTCCTGGAACCCCTTCAAATGCCCCAGACAATTTGGCCCTCTCTGCTTTCCTGAGGACTCTATCCTCAAAAGCACCTTTTTTCACTTTCGGCGCTCTCTGGAGCAAAAAAGACAAACGTCCAGCTTTTGCTGCCACAGCAAAAGTGCCAGCAGGGAAAAGTGATGCTGGTTCTCACTGCCTCCTGGAACCCCTTCAAATGCCCCAGACAATTTGGCCCTCTCTGCTTTCCTGAGGACTCTATCCTCAAATGCACCTTTTTTCACTTTCGGCGCTGTCTGGAGCAAAAAAGACAAACGTCCAGCTTTTGCTGCCACAGCAAAGGTGCCAGCGGGGAAAAGTGATGCTGGTCCTCACTGCCTCCTGGAACCCTTTCAAATGCCACAGACAATTTGGCCCTCTCTGCTTTCCAGAGGACTCTATCCTCAAAAGCACCTTTTTTCACTTTCGGCGCTCTCTGGAGCAAAAAAGACAAACGTCCAGCTTTTGCTGCCACAGCAAAGGTGCCAGCGGGGAAAAGTGATGCTGGTCCTCACTGCCTCCTGGAACCCCTTCAAATGCCCCAGACAATTTGGCCCTCTCTGCTTTCCTGAGGAGTCTATCCTCAAAAGCACCTTTTTTCACTTTCGGCGCTGTCTGGAGCAAAAAAGAAAAACGTCCAGCTTTTGCTGCCACAGCAAAGATGCCAGCGGGGAAAAGTGATGCTGGTCCTCACTGCCTCCTGGAACCCCTTCAAATGCCCCAGACAATTTGGCCCTCTCTGCTTTCCTGCGCACTCTATCCTCAAATGCACCTTTTTTCACTTTCGGCGCTCTCTGGAGCAAAAAAGACAAACGTCCAGCTTTTGCTGCCACAGCAAAAGTGCCAGCGGGGAAAAGTGATGCTGGTTCTCACTGCCTCCTGGAACCCCTTCAAATGCCACAGACAATTTGGCCCTCTCTGCTTTCCTGAGGACTCTATCCTCAAAAGCACCTTTTTTCACTTTCGGAGCTCTCTGGAGCAAAAAAGACAAACGTCCAGCTTTTGCTGCCACAGTAAAGGTGCCAGCGGGGAAAAGTGATGCTGGTTCTCACTGCCTCCTGGAACCCCTTCAAATGCCCCAGACAATTTGGCCCTCTCTGCTTTCCTGAGGACTCTATCCGCAAAAGCACCTTTTTTCACTTTCGGCGCTGTCTGGAGCAAAAAAGACAAACGTCCAGCTTTTGCTGCCACAGCAAAGGTGCCAGCGGGGAAAAGTGATGCTGGTTCTCACTGCCTCCTGGAACCCCTTCAAATGCCCCAGACAATTTGGCCCTCTCTGCTTTCCTGAGGACTCTATCCTCAAAAGCACCTTTTTTCACTTTCGGCGCTCTCTGGAGCAAAAAAGACAAACGTCCAGCTTTTGCTGCCACAGCAAAGGTGCCAGCGGGGAAAAGTGATGCTGGTTCTCACTGCCTCCTGGAACCCCTTCAAATGCCCCAGACAATTTGGCCCTCTCTGCTTTCCTGAGGAATCTATCCTCAAAAGCACCTTTTTTCACTTTCGGAGCTCTCTGGAGCAAAAAAGACAAACGTCCAGCTTTTGCTGCCACAGTAAAGGTGCCAGCGGGGAAAAGTGATGCTGGTTCTCACTGCCTCCTGGAACCCCTTCAAATGCCCCAGACAATTTGGCCCTCTCTGCTTTCCTGAGGACTCTATCCGCAAAAGCACCTTTTTTCACTTTCGGCGCTCTCTGGAGCAAAAAAGACAAACGTCCAGCTTTTGCTGCCACAGCAAAAGTGCCAGCAGGGAAAAGTGATGCTGGTTCTCACTGCCTCCTGGAACCCCTTCAAATGCCCCAGACAATTTGGCCCTCTCTGCTTTCCTGAGGACTCTATCCTCAAATGCACCTTTTTTCACTTTCGGCGCTCTCTGGAGCAAAAAAGACAAACGTCCAGCTTTTGCTGCCACAGCAAAGGTGCCAGCGGGGAAAAGTGATGCTGGTTCTCACTGCCTCCTGGAACCCCTTCAAATGCCCCAGACAATTTGGCCCTCTCTGCTTTCCTGAGGACTCTATCCTCAAAAGCACCTTTTTTCACTTTCGGCGCTGCCTGGAGCAAAAAAGACAAACGTCCAGCTTTTGCTGCCACAGCAAAGGTGCCAGCGGGGAAAAGTGATGCTGGTTCTCACTGCCTCCTGGAACCCCTTCAAATGCCCCAGACAATTTGGCCCTCTCTGCTTTCCTGAGGACTCTATCCGCAAAAGCACCTTTATTCACTTTCGGCGCTCTCTGGAGCAAAAAAGACAAACGTCCAGCTTTTGCTGCCACAGCAAAGGTGCCAGCGGGGAAAAGTGATGCTGGTTCTCACTGCCTCCTGGAACCCCTTCAAATGCACCGGACAATTTGGCCCTCTCTGCTTTCCTGAGGACTCTATCCTCAAAAGCACCTTTTTTCACTTTCGGCGCTCTCTGGAGCAAAAAAGACAAACGTCCAGCTTTTGCTGCCACAGCAAAGGTGCCAGCGGGGAAAAGTGATGCTGGTTCTCACTGCCTCCTGGAACCCCTTCAAATGCCCCAGACAATTTGGCCCTCTCTGCTTTCCTGAGGACTCTATCCTCAAAAGCACCTTTTTTCACTTTCGGCGCTCTCTGGAGCAAAAAAGACAAACGTCCAGCTTTTGCTGCCACAGCAAATGTGCCGCGGGGAAAAGTGATGCTGGTTCTCACTGCCTCCTGGAACCCCTTCAAATGCCCCAGACAATTTGGCCCTCTCTGCTTTCCTGAGGACTCTATCCTCAAAAGCACCTTTTTTCATTTTCTGCGCTGTCTGGAGCAAAAAAGACAAACGTCCAGCTTTTGCTGCCACAGCAAAAGTGCCAGCGGGGAAAAGTGATGCTGGTTCTCACTGCCTCCTGGAACCCCTTCAAATGCCCCAGACAATTTGGCCCTCTCTGCTTTCCTGAGGACTCTATCCGCAAAAGCACCTTTTTTCACTTTCGGCGCTGTCTGGAGCAAAAAAGACAAACGTCCAGCTTTTGCTGCCACAGCAAAGGTGCCAGCAGGGAAAAGTGATGCTGGTTCTCACTGCCTCCTGGAACCCCTTCAAATGCACCAGACAATTTGGCCCTCTCTGCTTTCCTGAGGACTCAATCCTCAAAAGCAGCTTTTTTCACTTTCGGCGCTGTCTGGAGCAAAAAAGAAAAACGTCCAGCTTTTGCTGCCACAGCAAAGGTGCCAGCGGGGAAAAGTGATGCTGGTTCTCAGTGCCTCCTGGAACCCCTTCAAATGCCCCAGATAATTTGGCCCTCTCTGCTTTCCTGAGGACTCTATCCTCAAAAGCACCTTTTTTCACTTTCGGCGCTCTCTGGAGCAAAAAGGACAAACGTCCAGATTTTGCTGCCACAGCAAAGGTGCCAGCGGGGAAAAGTGATTCTGGTTCTCACTGCCTCCTGGAACCCCTTCAAATGCCCCAGACAATTTGGCCCTCTCTGCTTTCCTGAGGACTCTATCCTCAAATGCACCTTTTTTCACTTTCGGCGCTGTCTGGAGCAAAAAAGACAAACGTCCAGCTTTTGCTGCCACAGCAAAGGTGCCAGCGGGGAAAAGTGATGCTGGTCCTCACTGCCTCCTGGAACCCCTTCAAATGCCCCAGACCATTTGGCCCTCTCTGCTTTCCTGAGGACTCTATTCGCAAAAGTACCTTTTTTCACTTTCGGCGCTGTCTGGAGCAAAAAAGACAAACGTCCAGATTTTGCTGCCACAGCAAAGGTGCCAGCGGGGAAAAGTGATGCTGGTTCTCACTGCCTCCTGGAACCCCTTCAAATGCCCTTGAGAATTTGGCCCTCTCTGCTTTCCTGAGGACTCTATCCGCAAATGCACCTTTTTTCACTTTCGGCGCTCTCTGGAGAAAAAAGGACAAACGTCCAGATTTTGCTGCCACAGCAAAGGTGCCAGCGGGGAAAAGTGATGCTGGTTCTCACTGCCTCCTGGAACCCCTTCAAATGCCCCAGACAATTTGGCCCTCTCTGCTTTCCTGCGCACTCTATCCTCAAATGCACCTTTTTTCACTTTCGGCGCTCTCTGGAGCAAAAAAGACAAACGTCCAGATTTTGCTGCCACAGCAAAAGTGCCAGCGGGGAAAAGTGATGCTGGTTCTCACTGCCTCCTGGAACCCCTTCAAATGCCCCAGACAATTTGGCCCTCTCTGCTTTCCTGAGGACTCTATCCTCAAAAGCACCTTTTTTTCACTTTCGGCGCTCTCTGGAGCAAAAAAGACAAACGTCCAGCTTTTGCTGCCACAGCAAAGGTGCCAGCGGGGAAAAGTGATGCTGGTTCTCACTGCCTCCTGGAACCCCTTCAAATGCCCCAGACAATTTGGCCCTCTCTGCTTTCCTGAGCACTCTATCCTCAAAAGCACCTTTTTTCACTTTCGGCGCTCTCTGGAGCAAAAAAGACAAACGTCCAGCTTTTGCTGCCACAGCAAAGGTGCCAGCGGGGAAAAGTGATGCTGGTTCTCACTGCCTCCTGGAACCCCTTCAAATGCCCGAGACAATTTGGCCCTCTCTGCTTTCCTGAGGACTCTATCCTGAAATGCACCTTTTTTCACTTTCAGCGCTCTCTGGAGCAAAAAAGACAAACGTCCAGCTTTTGCTGCCACAGCAAAGGTGCCAGCGGGGAAAAGTGATGCTGGTTCTCACTGCCTCCTGGAACCCCTTCAAATGCCCCAGACAATTTGGCCCTCTCTGCTTTCCTGAGGACTCTATCCTCAAAAGCACCTTTTTTCACTTTCGGCGCTCTCTGGAGCAAAAAAGACAAACGTCCAGCTTTTGCTGCCACAGCAAAGGTGCCAGCGGGGAAAAGTGATGCTGGTTCTCACTGCCTCCTGGAACCCCTTCAAATGCCCCAGACAATTTGGCCCTCTCTGCTTTCCTGAGGACTCTATCCTCAAAGCACCTTTTTTCACTTTCGGCGCTCTCTGGAGCAAAAAAGACAAACGTCCAGCTTTTGCTGCCACAGCAAAGGTGCCAGCGGGGAAAGTGATGCTGGTTCTCACTGCCTCCTGGAACCCCTTCAAAATGCACCAGACAATTTGGCCCCTCTCTGCTTTCCTGAGGACTCTATCCGCAAAAGCACCTTTTTTCACTTTCGGCGCTCTCTGAGCAAAAAAGACAAACGTCCAGCTTTTGCTGCCACAGCAAAGGTGCCAGGCTGGGAAAAGTGATGCTGGTTCTCACTGCCTCCTGGAACCCCTTCAAATGCCCCAGACAATTTGGCCCTCTCTGCTTTTCCTGAGGATCTATACTCAAAAGCACCTTTTTTTCACTTTCGGCGCTCTCTGGAGCAAAAAAGACAAACGTCCAGCTTTTGCTGCCACAGCAAAGGTGCCAGCGGGGAAAAGTGATGCTGGTTCTCACTGCCTCCTGGAACCCCTTCAAATGCCCCAGACAATTTGGCCCTCTCTGCTTTCCTGAGCACTCTATCCTCAAAGCACCTTTTTTCACTTTCGGCGCTGTCTGGAGCAAAAAAGACAAACGTCCAGCTTTTGCTGCCACAGCAAAGGTGCCAGCGGGGAAAAGTGATGCTGGTCCTCACTGCCTCCTGGAACCCCTTCAAATGCCCCAGACCATTTGGCCCTCTCTGCTTTCCTGAGGACTCTATCCTCAAAAGTACCTTTTTTCACTTTCGGCGCTGTCTGGAGCAAAAAAGACAAACGTCCAGATTTTGCTGCCACAGCAAAGGTGCCAGCGGGGAAAAGTGATGCTGGTTCTCACTGCCTCCTGGAACCCCTTCAAATGCCCCAGACAATTTGGCCCTCTCTGCTTTCCTGAGGACTCTATCCTCAAAAGCACCTTTTTTCACTTTCGGCGCTCTCTGGAGCAAAAAAGACAAACGTCCAGCTTTTGCTGCCACAGCAAAGGTGCCAGCGGGGAAAAGTGATGCTGGTTCTCACTGCCTCCTGGAACCCCTTCAAATGCCCCAGACAATTTGGCCCTCTCTGCTTTCCTGAGCACTCTATCCTCAAAAGCACCTTTTTTCACTTTCGGCGCTCTCTGGAGCAAAAAAGACAAACGTCCAGCTTTTGCTGCCACAGCAAAGGTGCCAGCGGGGAAAAGTGATGCTGGTTCTCACTGCCTCCTGGAACCCCTTCAAATGCCCGAGACAATTTGGCCCTCTCTGCTTTCCTGAGGACTCTATCCTGAAATGCACCTTTTTTCACTTTCGGCGCTCTCTGGAGCAAAAAAGACAAACGTCCAGCTTTTGCTGCCACAGCAAAGGTGCCAGCGGGGAAAAGTGATGCTGGTTCTCACTGCCTCCTGGAACCCCTTCAAATGCCCCAGACAATTTGGCCCTCTCTGCTTTCCTGAGGACTCTATCCTCAAAAGCACCTTTTTTCACTTTCGGCGCTCTCTGGAGCAAAAAAGACAAACGTCCAGCTTTTGCTGCCACAGCAAAGGTGCCAGCGGGGAAAAGTGATGCTGGTTCTCACTGCCTCCTGGAACCCCTTCAAATGCCCCAGACAATTTGGCCCTCTCTGCTTTCCTGAGGACTCTATCCTCAAAAGCACCTTTTTTCACTTTCGGCGCTCTCTGGAGCAAAAAAGACAAACGTCCAGCTTTTGCTGCCACAGCAAAGGTGCCAGCGGGGAAAAGTGATGCTGGTTCTCACTGCCTCCTGGAACCCCTTCAAATGCACCAGACAATTTGGCCCTCTCTGCTTTCCTGAGGACTCTATCCGCAAAAGCACCTTTTTTCACTTTCGGCGCTCTCTGGAGCAAAAAAGACAAACGTCCAGCTTTTGCTGCCACAGCAAAGGTGCCAGCGGGGAAAAGTGATGCTGGTTCTCACTGCCTCCTGGAACCCCTTCAAATGCCCCAGACAATTTGGCCCTCTCTGCTTTCCTGAGGACTCTATACTCAAAAGCACCTTTTTTCACTTTCGGCGCTCTCTGGAGCAAAAAAGACAAACGTCCAGCTTTTGCTGCCACAGCAAAGGTGCCAGCGGGGAAAAGTGATGCTGGTTCTCACTGCCTCCTGGAACCCCTTCAAATGCCCCAGACAATTTGGCCCTCTCTGCTTTCCTGAGCACTCTATCCTCAAAAGCACCTTTTTTCACTTTCGGCGCTGTCTGGAGCAAAAAAGACAAACGTCCAGCTTTTGCTGCCACAGCAAAGGTGCCAGCGGGGAAAAGTGATGCTGGTCCTCACTGCCTCCTGGAACCCCTTCAAATGCCCCAGACCATTTGGCCCTCTCTGCTTTCCTGAGGACTCTATCCTCAAAAGTACCTTTTTTCACTTTCGGCGCTGTCTGGAGCAAAAAAGACAAACGTCCAGATTTTGCTGCCACAGCAAAGGTGCCAGCGGGGAAAAGTGATGCTGGTTCTCACTGCCTCCTGGAACCCCTTCAAATGCCCCAGACAATTTGGCCCTCTCTGCTTTCCTGAGGACTCTATCCGCAAATGCACCTTTTTTCACTTTCGGCGCTCTCTGGAGCAAAAAGGACAAACGTCCAGATTTTGCTGCCACAGCAAAGGTGCCAGCGGGGAAAAGTGATGCTGGTTCTCACTGCCTCCTGGAACCCCTTCAAATGCCCCAGACAATTTGGCCCTCTCTGCTTTCCTGCGCACTCTATCCTCAAATGCACCTTTTTTCACTTTCGGCGCTCTCTGGAGCAAAAAAGACAAACGTCCAGATTTTGCTGCCACAGCAAAAGTGCCAGCGGGGAAAAGTGATGCTGGTTCTCACTGCCTCCTGGAACCCCTTCAAATGCCCCAGACAATTTGGCCCTCTCTGCTTTCCTGAGGACTCTATCCTCAAAAGCACCTTTTTTCACTTTCGGCGCTCTCTGGAGCAAAAAAGACAAACGTCCAGATTTTGCTGCCACAGCAAAGGTGCCAGCGGGGAAAAGTGATGCTGGTTCTCACTGCCTCCTGGAACCCCTTCAAATGCCCCAGACAATTTGGCCCTCTCTGCTTTCCTGAGGACTCTATCCTCAAAAGCACCTTTTTTCACTTTCGGCGCTCTCTTGAGCAAAAAGGACAAACGTCCAGATTTTGCTGCCACAGCAAAGGTGCCAGCGGGGAAAAGTGATGCTGGTTCTCACTGCCTCCTGGAACCCCTTCAAATGCCCCAGACAATTTGGCCCTCTCTGCTTTCCTGAGGACTCTATCCTCAAATGCACCTTTTTTCACTTTCGGCGCTCTCTGGAGCAAAAAAGACAAACGTCCAGCTTTTGCTGCCACAGCAAAGGTGCCAGCGGGGAAAAGTGATGCTGGTCCTCACTGCCTAGTGGAACCCCTTCAAATGCCCCAGACAATTTGGCCCTCTCTGCTTTCCTGAGGACTCTATCCTCAAAAGCACCTGTTTTCGCTTTCGGCAACCTCCGGAGCAAAAAAGACAAACGTCCAGCTTTTGCTGCCACAGCAAAGGTGCCAGCGGGGAAAAGTGATGCTGGTTCTCACTGCCCCCTGGAACCCCTTCAAATGCCCCAGACAATTTGGCCCTCTCTGCTTTCCTGAGGACTCTATCCTCAAAAGCACCTTTTTTCACTTTCAGCGCTCTCTGGAGCAAAAAAGACAAACGTCCAGCTTTTGCAGCCACAGCAAAAGTGCCAGCGGGGAAAAGTGATGCTGGTTCTCACTGCCTCCTGGAACCCCTTCAAATGCCACAGACAATTTGGCCCTCTCTGCTTTCCTGAGGACTCTATCCTCAAAAGCACCTTTTTTCACTTTCGGCGCTCTCTGGAGCAAAAAAGACAAACGTCCAGCTTTTGCTGCCACAGCAAAAGTGCCAGCGGGGAAAAGTGATGCTGGTTCTCAGTGCCTCCTGGAACCCCTTCAAATGCCCCAGACAATTTGGCCCTCTCTGCTTTCCTGAGGACTCTATCCTCAAAAGCACCTTTTTTCACTTTCGGCGCTCTCTGGAGCAAAAAAGACAAACGTCCAGCTTTTGCTGCCACAGCAAAGGTGCCAGCGGGGAAAAGTGATGATGGTTCTCACTGCCTCCTGGAACCCCTTCAAATGCCCCAGACAATTTGGCCCTCTCTGCTTTCCTGAGGACTCTATCCTCAAAAGCACCTTTTTTCACTTTCGGCGCTCTCTGGAGCAAAAAATACAAACGTCCAGCTTTTGCTGACACAGCAAAAGTGCCAGCGGGGAAAAGTGATGCTGGTTCTCACTGCCTCCTGGAACCCCTTCAAATGCACCAGACAATTTGGCCCTCTCTTCTTTCCTGAGGACTCTATCCTCAAAAGCACCTTTTTTCACTTTCGGCGCTCTCTGGAGCAAAAAAGACAAACGTCCAGCTTTTGCTGCCACAGCAAAAGTGCCAGCGGGGAAAAGTGATGCTGGTTCTCACTGCCTCCTGGAACCCCTTCAAATGCACCAGACAATTTGGCCCTCTCTGCTTTCCTGAGGACTCTATCCGCAAGAGCACCTTTCTTCACTTTCGGCGCTCTCTGGAGCAAAAAAGACAAACGTCCAGCTTTTGCTGCCACAGCAAAGGTGCCAGCGGGGAAAAGTGATGCTGGTTCTCACTGCCTCCTGGAACCCCTTCAAATGCCCCAGACAATTTGGCCCTCTCTGCTTTCCTGAGGACTCTATCCTCAAAAGCACCTTTTTTCACTTTCGGCGCTCTCTGGAGCAAAAAAGACAAACGTCCAGCTTTTGCTGCCACAGCAAAGGTGCCAGCGGGGAAAAGTGATGTTGGTTCTCACTGCCTCCTGGAACCCCTTCAAATGCCCCAGACAATTTGGCCCTCTCTGCTTTCCTGAGGACTCTATCCTCAAAAGCACCTTTTTTCACTTTCGGCGCTCTCTGGAGCAAAAAAGACAAACGTCCAGCTTTTGCTGCCACAGCAAAAGTGCCAGCGGGGAAAAGTGATGCTGGTTCTCACTGCCTCCTGGAACCCCTTCAAATGCACCAGACAATTTGGCCCTCTCTGCTTTCCTGAGGACTCTATCTGCAAGAGCACCTTTCTTCAATTTCGGCGCTCTCTGGAGCAAAAAAGACAAACGTCCAGCTTTTGCTGCCACAGCAAAGGTGCCAGCGGGGAAAAGTGATGCTGGTTCTCACTGCCCCCTGGAACCCCTTCAAATGCACCAGACAATTTGGCCCTCTCTGCTTTCCTGAGGACTCTATCCGCAAGAGCACCTTTCTTCACTTTCGGCGCTCTCTGGAGCAAAAAAGACAAACGTCCAGCTTTTGCTGCCACAGCAAAGGTGCCAGCGGGGAAAAGTGATGCTGGTTCTCACTGCCTCCTGGAACCCCTTCAAATGCCCCAGACAATTTGGCCCTCTCTGCTTTCCTGAGGACTCTATCCTCAAAAGCACCTTTTTTCACTTTCGGCGCTCTCTGGAGCAAAAAAGACAAACGTCCAGCTTTTGCTGCCACAGCAAAGGTGCCAGCGGGGAAAAGTGATGCTGGTTCTCACTGCCTCCTGGAACCCCTTCAAATGCCCCAGACAATTTGGCCCTCTCTGCTTTCCTGCGCACTCTATCCTCAAATGCACCTTTTTTCACTTTCGGCGCTCTCTGGAGCAAAAAAGACAAACGTCCAGATTTTGCTGCCACAGCAAAAGTGCCAGCGGGGAAAAGTAATGCTGGTTCTCACTGCCTCCTGGAACCCCTTCAAATGCCCCAGACAATTTGGCCCTCTCTGCTTTCCTGAGGACTCTATCCTCAAAAGCACCTTTTTTCACTTTCGGCGCTCTCTGGAGCAAAAAAGACAAACGTCCAGCTTTTGCTGCCACAGCAAAGGTGCCAGCGGGGAAAAGTGATGCTGGTTCTCACTGCCTCCTGGAACCCCTTCAAATGCCCCAGACAATTTGGCCCTCTCTGCTTTCCTGAGCACTCTATCCTCAAAAGCACCTTTTTTCACTTTCGGCGCTCTCTGGAGCAAAAAATACAAACGTCCAGCTTTTGCTGCCACAGCAAAAGTGCCAGCGGGGAAAAGTGATGCTGGTTCTCACTGCCTCCTGGAACCCCTTCAAATGCACCAGACAATTTGGCCCTCTCTTCTTTCCTGAGGACTCTATCCTCAAAAGCACCTTTTTTCACTTTCGGCGCTGTCTGGAGCAAAAAAGACAAACGTCCAGCTTTTGCTGCCACAGCAAAAGTGCCAGCGGGGAAAAGTGATGCTGGTTCTCACTGCCTCCTGGAACCCCTTCAAATGCACCAGACAATTTGGCCCTCTCTGCTTTCCTGAGGACTCTATCCGCAAGAGCACCTTTCTTCACTTTCGGCGCTCTCTGGAGCAAAAAAGACAAACGTCCAGCTTTTGCTGCCACAGCAAAGGTGCCAGCGGGGAAAAGTGATGCTGGTTCTCACTGCCTCCTGGAACCCCTTCAAATGCCCCAGACAATTTGGCCCTCTCTGCTTTTCTGAGCACTCTATCCTCAAAAGCACCTTTTTTCACTTTCGGCGCTCTCTGGAGCAAAAAAGACAAACGTCCAGCTTTTGCTGCCACAGCAAAGGTGCCAGCGGGGAAAAGTGATGCTGGTTCTCACTGCCTCCTGGAACCCCTTCAAATGCCCCAGACCATTTGGCCCTCTCTGCTTTCCTGAGGACTCTATCCTCAAAAGTACCTTTTTTCACTTTCGGCGCTCTCTGGAGCAAAAAAGACAAACGTCCAGATTTTGCTGCCACAGCAAAAGTGCCAGCGGGGAAAAGTGATGCTGGTTCTCACTGCCTCCTGGAACCCCTTCAAATGCCCCAGACAATTTGGCCCTCTCTGCTTTCCTGAGGACTCTATCCTCAAAAGCACCTTTTTTCACTTTCGGCGCTCTCTGGAGCAAAAAAGACAAACGTCCAGATTTTGCTGCCACAGCAAAGGTGCCAGCGGGGAAAAGTGATGCTGGTTCTCACTGCCTCCTGGAACCCCTTCAAATGCCCCAGACAATTTGGCCCTCTCTGCTTTCCTGAGGACTCTATCCTCAAAAGCACCTTTTTTCACTTTCGGCGCTCTCTGGAGCAAAAAGGACAAACGTCCAGATTTTGCTGCCACAGCAAAGGTGCCAGCGGGGAAAAGTGATGCTGGTTCTCACTGCCTCGTGGAACCCCTTCAAATGCCCCAGACAATTTGGCCCTCTCTGCTTTCCTGAGGACTCTATCCTCAAATGCACCTTTTTTCACTTTCGGCGCTCTCTGGAGCAAAAAAGACAAACGTCCAGCTTTTGCTGCCACAGCAAAGGTGCCAGCGGGGAAAAGTGATGCTGGTCCTCACTGCCTAGTGGAACCCCTTCAAATGCCCCAGACAATTTGGCCCTCTCTGCTTTCCTGAGGACTCTATCCTCAAAAGCACCTTTTTTCACTTTCAGCGCTCTCTGGAGCAAAAAAGACAAACGTCCAGCTTTTGCTGCCACAGAAAAAGTGCCAGCGGGGAAAAGTGATGCTGGTTCTCACTGCCTCCTGGAACCCCTTCAAATGCCCCAGACAATTTGGCCCTCTCTGCTTTCCTGAGGACTCTATCCTCAAAAGCACCTTTTTTCACTTTCGGCGCTCTCTTGAGCAAAAAAGACAAACGTCCAGCTTTTGCTGCCACAGCAAAAGTGCCAGCGGGGAAAAGTGATGCTGGTTCTCAGTGCCTCCTGGAACCCCTTCAAATGCCCCAGACAATTTGGCCCTCTCTGCTTTCCTGAGGACTCTATCCTCAAAAGCACCTTTTTTCACTTTCGGCGCTCTCTGGAGCAAAAAAGACAAACGTCCAGCTTTTGCTGCCACAGCAAAGGTGCCAGCGGGGAAAAGTGATTCTGGTTCTCACTGCCTCCTGGAACCCCTTCAAATGCCCCAGACAATTTGGCCCTCTCTGCTTTCCTGAGGACTCTATCCTCAAAAGCACCTTTTTTCACTTTCGGCGCTCTCTGGAGCAAAAAAGACAAACGTCCAGCTTTTGCTGCCACAGCAAAAGTGCCAGCGGGGAAAAGTGATGCTGGTTCTCACTGCCTCCTGGAACCCCTTCAAATGCACCAGACAATTTGGCCCTCTCTGCTTTCCTGAGGACTCTATCCGCAAGAGCACCTTTTTTACTTTCGGCGCTCTCTGGAGCAAAAAAGACAAACGTCCAGCTTTTGCTGCCACAGCAAAGGTGCCAGCGGGGAAAAGTGATGCTGGTTCTCACTGCCTCCTGGAACCCCTTCAAATGCCCCAGACAATTTGGCCCTCTCTGCTTTCCTGAGGACTCTATCCGCAAAAGCACCTTTTTTCACTTTTGGCGCTCTCTGGAGCAAAAAAGACAAACGTCCAGCTTTTGCTGCCACAGCAAAGGTGCCAGCGGGGAAAAGTGATGCTGGTTCTCACTGCCTCCTGGAACCCCTTCAAATGCACCAGACAATTTGGCCCTCTCTGCTTTCCTGAGGACTCTATCCTCAAAAGCACCTTTTTTCACTTTCGGCGCTCTCTGGAGCAAAAAAGACAAACGTCCAGCTTTTGCTGCCACAGCAAAAGTGCCAGCGGGGAAAAGTGATGCTGGTTCTCACTGCCTCCTGGAACCCCTTCAAATGCACCAGACAATTTGGCCCTCTCTGCTTTCCTGAGGACTCTATCCGCAAGAGCAACTTTCTTCACTTTCGGTGCTCTCTGGAGCAAAAAAGACAAACGTCCAGCTTTTGCTGCCACAGCAAAGGTGCCAGCGGGGAAAAGTGATGCTGGTTCTCCCTGCCCCCTGGAACCCCTTCAAATGCACCAGACAATTTGGCCCTCTCTGCTTTCCTGAGGACTCTATCCGCAAGAGCACCTTTCTTCACTTTCGGCGCTCTCTGGAGCAAAAAAGACAAACGTCCAGCTTTTGCTGCCACAGCAAAGGTGCCAGCGGTGAAAAGTGATGCTGGTCCTCACTGCCTAGTGGAACCCCTTCAAATGCCCCAGACAATTTGGCCCTCTCTGCTTTCCTGAGGACTCTATCCTCAAAAGCACCTGTTTTCGCTTTCGGCAACCTCCGGAGCAAAAAAGACAAACGTCCAGCTTTTGCTGCCACAGCAAAGGTGCCAGCGGGGAAAAGTGATGCTGGTTCTCACTGCCCCCTGGAACCCCTTCAAATGCCCCAGACAATTTGGCCCTCTCTGCTTTCCTGAGGACTCTATCCGCAAAAGCACCTTTTTTCACTTTCGGCGCTGTCTGGAGCAAAAAAGACAAACGTCCAGCTTTTGCTGCCACAGCAAAGGTGCCAGCGGGGAAAAGTGATGCTGGTTCTCACTGCCTCCTGGAACCCCTTCAAATGCCCCAGACAATTTGGCCCTCTCTGCTTTCCTGAGGACTCTATCCTCAAAAGCACCTTTTTTCACTTTCGGCGCTCTCTGGAGCAAAAAATACAAACGTCCAGCTTTAGCTGCCACAGCAAAAGTGCCAGCGGGGAAAAGTGATGCTGGTTCTCACTGCCTCCTGGAACCCCTTCAAATGCACCAGACAATTTGGCCCTCTCTTCTTTCCTGAGGACTCTATCCTCAAAAGCACCTTTTTTCACTTTTGGCGCTCTCTGGAGCAAAAAAGACAAACGTCCAGATTTTGCTGCCACAGCAAAGGTGCCAGCGGGGAAAAGTGATGCTGGTTCTCACTGCCTCCTGGAACCCCTTCAAATGCCCCAGACAATTTGGCCCTCTCTGCTTTCCTGAGGACTCTATCCGCAAATGCACCTTTTTTCACTTTCGGCGCTCTCTGGAGCAAAAAAGACAAACGTCCAGATTTTGCTGCCACAGCAAAGGTGCCAGCGGGGAAAAGTGATGCTGGTTCTCACTGCCTCCTGGAACCCCTTCAAATGCCCCAGACAATTTGGCCCTCTCTGCTTTCCTGCGCACTCTATCCTCAAATGCACCTTTTTTCACTTTCGGCGCTCTCTGGAGCAAAAAAGACAAACGTCCAGATTTTGCTGCCACAGCAAAAGTGCCAGCGGGGAAAAGTGATGCTGGTTCTCACTGCCTCCTGGAACCCCTTCAAATGCCCCAGACAATTTGGCCCTCTCTGCTTTCCTGAGGACTCTATCCTCAAAAGCACCTTTTTTCACTTTCGGCGCTCTCTGGAGCAAAAAAGACAAACGTCCAGCTTTTGCTGCCACAGCAAAGGTGCCAGCGGGGAAAAGTGATGCTGGTTCTCACTGCCTCCTGGAACCCCTTCAAATGCCCCAGACAATTTGGCCCTCTCTGCTTTCCTGAGGACTCTATCCTCAAAAGCACCTTTTTTCACTTTCGGCGCTCTCTGGAGCAAAAAGGACAAACGTCCAGATTTTGCTGCCACAGCAAAGGTGCCAGCGGGGAAAAGTGATGCTGGTTCTCACTGCCTCGTGGAACCCCTTCAAATGCCCCAGACAATTTGGCCCTCTCTGCTTTCCTGAGGACTCTATCCTCAAATGCACCTTTTTTCACTTTCGGCGCTCTCTGGAGCAAAAAAGACAAACGTCCAGCTTTTGCTGCCACAGCAAAGGTGCCAGCGGGGAAAAGTGATGCTGGTCCTCACTGCCTAGTGGAACCCCTTCAAATGCCCCAGACAATTTGGCCCTCTCTGCTTTCCTGAGGACTCTATCCTCAAAAGCACCTTTTTTCACTTTCAGCGCTCTCTGGAGCAAAAAAGACAAACGTCCAGCTTTTGCTGCCACAGAAAAAGTGCCAGCGGGGAAAAGTGATGCTGGTTCTCACTGCCTCCTGGAACCCCTTCAAATGCCCCAGACAATTTGGCCCTCTCTGCTTTCCTGAGGACTCTATCCTCAAAAGCACCTTTTTTCACTTTCGGCGCTCTCTTGAGCAAAAAAGACAAACGTCCAGCTTTTGCTGCCACAGCAAAAGTGCCAGCGGGGAAAAGTGATGCTGGTTCTCAGTGCCTCCTGGAACCCCTTCAAATGCCCCAGACAATTTGGCCCTCTCTGCTTTCCTGAGGACTCTATCCTCAAAAGCACCTTTTTTCACTTTCGGCGCTCTCTGGAGCAAAAAAGACAAACGTCCAGCTTTTGCTGCCACAGCAAAGGTGCCAGCGGGGAAAAGTGATTCTGGTTCTCACTGCCTCCTGGAACCCCTTCAAATGCCCCAGACAATTTGGCCCTCTCTGCTTTCCTGAGGACTCTATCCTCAAAAGCACCTTTTTTCACTTTCGGCGCTCTCTGGAGCAAAAAAGACAAACGTCCAGCTTTTGCTGCCACAGCAAAAGTGCCAGCGGGGAAAAGTGATGCTGGTTCTCACTGCCTCCTGGAACCCCTTCAAATGCACCAGACAATTTGGCCCTCTCTGCTTTCCTGAGGACTCTATCCGCAAGAGCACCTTTTTTACTTTCGGCGCTCTCTGGAGCAAAAAAGACAAACGTCCAGCTTTTGCTGCCACAGCAAAGGTGCCAGCGGGGAAAAGTGATGCTGGTTCTCACTGCCTCCTGGAACCCCTTCAAATGCCCCAGACAATTTGGCCCTCTCTGCTTTCCTGAGGACTCTATCCGCAAAAGCACCTTTTTTCACTTTTGGCGCTCTCTGGAGCAAAAAAGACAAACGTCCAGCTTTTGCTGCCACAGCAAAGGTGCCAGCGGGGAAAAGTGATGCTGGTTCTCACTGCCTCCTGGAACCCCTTCAAATGCACCAGACAATTTGGCCCTCTCTGCTTTCCTGAGGACTCTATCCTCAAAAGCACCTTTTTTCACTTTCGGCGCTCTCTGGAGCAAAAAAGACAAACGTCCAGCTTTTGCTGCCACAGCAAAAGTGCCAGCGGGGAAAAGTGATGCTGGTTCTCACTGCCTCCTGGAACCCCTTCAAATGCACCAGACAATTTGGCCCTCTCTGCTTTCCTGAGGACTCTATCCGCAAGAGCAACTTTCTTCACTTTCGGTGCTCTCTGGAGCAAAAAAGACAAACGTCCAGCTTTTGCTGCCACAGCAAAGGTGCCAGCGGGGAAAAGTGATGCTGGTTCTCCCTGCCCCCTGGAACCCCTTCAAATGCACCAGACAATTTGGCCCTCTCTGCTTTCCTGAGGACTCTATCCGCAAGAGCACCTTTCTTCACTTTCGGCGCTCTCTGGAGCAAAAAAGACAAACGTCCAGCTTTTGCTGCCACAGCAAAGGTGCCAGCGGTGAAAAGTGATGCTGGTCCTCACTGCCTAGTGGAACCCCTTCAAATGCCCCAGACAATTTGGCCCTCTCTGCTTTCCTGAGGACTCTATCCTCAAAAGCACCTGTTTTCGCTTTCGGCAACCTCCGGAGCAAAAAAGACAAACGTCCAGCTTTTGCTGCCACAGCAAAGGTGCCAGCGGGGAAAAGTGATGCTGGTTCTCACTGCCCCCTGGAACCCCTTCAAATGCCCCAGACAATTTGGCCCTCTCTGCTTTCCTGAGGACTCTATCCGCAAAAGCACCTTTTTTCACTTTCGGCGCTGTCTGGAGCAAAAAAGACAAACGTCCAGCTTTTGCTGCCACAGCAAAGGTGCCAGCGGGGAAAAGTGATGCTGGTTCTCACTGCCTCCTGGAACCCCTTCAAATGCCCCAGACAATTTGGCCCTCTCTGCTTTCCTGAGGACTCTATCCTCAAAAGCACCTTTTTTCACTTTCGGCGCTCTCTGGAGCAAAAAATACAAACGTCCAGCTTTAGCTGCCACAGCAAAAGTGCCAGCGGGGAAAAGTGATGCTGGTTCTCACTGCCTCCTGGAACCCCTTCAAATGCACCAGACAATTTGGCCCTCTCTTCTTTCCTGAGGACTCTATCCTCAAAAGCACCTTTTTTCACTTTTGGCGCTCTCTGGAGCAAAAAAGACAAACGTCCAGCTTTTGCTGCCACAGCAAAAGTGCCAGCGGGGAAAAGTGATGCTGGTTCTCACTGCCTCCTGGAACCCCTTCAAATGCACCAGACAATTTGGCCCTCTCTGCTTTCCTGAGGACTCTATCCGCAAGAGCACCTTTTTTCACTTTCGGCGCTCTCTGGAGCAAAAAAGACAAACGTCCAGCTTTTGCTGCCACAGCAAAGGTGCCAGCGGGGAAAAGTGATGCTGGTTCTCACTGCCTCCTGGAACCCCTTCAAATGCCCCAGACAATTTGGCCCTCTCTGCTTTCCTGAGGACTCTATCCTCAAAAGCACCTTTTTTCACTTTCGGCGCTCTCTGGAGCAAAAAAGACAAACGTCCAGCTTTTGCTGCCACAGCAAAAGTGCCAGCGGGGAAAAGTGATGCTGGTTCTCACTGCCTCCTGGAACCCCTTCAAATGCACCAGACAATTTGGCCCTCTCTGCTTTCCTGAGGACTCTATCCGCAAGAGCACCTTTCTTCACTTTCGGCGCTCTCTGGAGCAAAAAAGACAAACGTCCAGCTTTTGCTGCCACAGCAAAGGTGCCAGCGGGGAAAAGTGATGCTGGTTCTCACTGCCCCCTGGAACCCCTTCAAATGCACCAGACAATTTGGCCCTCTCTGCTTTCCTGAGGACTCTATCCGCAAGAGCACCTTTCTTCACTTTCGGCGCTCTCTGGAGCAAAAAAGACAAACGTCCAGCTTTTGCTGCCACAGCAAAGGTGCCAGCGGGGAAAAGTGATGCTGGTTCTCACTGCCTCCTGGAACCCCTTCAAATGCCCCAGACAATTTGGCCCTCTCTGCTTTCCTGAGGACTCTATCCTCAAAAGCACCTTTTTTCACTTTCGGCGCTCTCTGGAGCAAAAAAGACAAACGTCCAGCTTTTGCTGCCACAGCAAAGGTGCCAGCGGGGAAAAGTGATGCTGGTCCTCACTGCCTCCTGGAACCCCTTCAAATGCACCAGACAATTTGGCCCTCTCTGCTTTCCTGAGGACTCTATCCTCAAAAGCACCTTTTTTCACTTTCGGCGCTCTCTGGAGCAAAAAAGACAAACGTCCAGCTTTTGCTGCCACAGCAAAAGTGCCAGCGGGGAAAAGTGATGCTGGTTCTCACTGCCTCCTGGAACCCCTTCAAATGCACCAGACAATTTGGCCCTCTCTGCTTTCCTGAGGACTCTATCCGCAAGAGCACCTTTCTTCACTTTCGGTGCTCTCTGGAGCAAAAAAGACAAACGTCCAGCTTTTGCTGCCACAGCAAAGGTGCCAGCGGGGAAAAGTGATGCTGGTTCTCCCTGCCCCCTGGAACCCCTTCAAATGCACCAGACAATTTGGCCCTCTCTGCTTTCCTGAGGACTCTATCCGCAAGAGCACCTTTCTTCACTTTCGGCGCTCTCTGGAGCAAAAAAGACAAACGTCCAGCTTTTGCTGCCACAGCAAAGGTGCCAGCGGTGAAAAGTGATGCTGGTCCTCACTGCCTAGTGGAACCCCTTCAAATGCCCCAGACAATTTGGCCCTCTCTGCTTTCCTGAGGACTCTATCCTCAAAAGCACCTGTTTTCGCTTTCGGCAACCTCCGGAGCAAAAAAGACAAACGTCCAGCTTTTGCTGCCACAGCAAAGGTGCCAGCGGGGAAAAGTGATGCTGGTTCTCACTGCCCCCTGGAACCCCTTCAAATGCCCCAGACAATTTGGCCCTCTCTGCTTTCCTGAGGACTCTATCCGCAAAAGCACCTTTTTTCACTTTCGGCGCTGTCTGGAGCAAAAAAGACAAACGTCCAGCTTTTGCTGCCACAGCAAAGGTGCCAGCGGGGAAAAGTGATGCTGGTTCTCACTGCCTCCTGGAACCCCTTCAAATGCCCCAGACAATTTGGCCCTCTCTGCTTTCCTGAGGACTCTATCCTCAAAAGCACCTTTTTTCACTTTCGGCGCTCTCTGGAGCAAAAAATACAAACGTCCAGCTTTAGCTGCCACAGCAAAAGTGCCAGCGGGGAAAAGTGATGCTGGTTCTCACTGCCTCCTGGAACCCCTTCAAATGCACCAGACAATTTGGCCCTCTCTTCTTTCCTGAGGACTCTATCCTCAAAAGCACCTTTTTTCACTTTTGGCGCTCTCTGGAGCAAAAAAGACAAACGTCCAGCTTTTGCTGCCACAGCAAAAGTGCCAGCGGGGAAAAGTGATGCTGGTTCTCACTGCCTCCTGGAACCCCTTCAAATGCACCAGACAATTTGGCCCTCTCTGCTTTCCTGAGGACTCTATCCGCAAGAGCACCTTTTTTCACTTTCGGCGCTCTCTGGAGCAAAAAAGACAAACGTCCAGCTTTTGCTGCCACAGCAAAGGTGCCAGCGGGGAAAAGTGATGCTGGTTCTCACTGCCTCCTGGAACCCCTTCAAATGCCCCAGACAATTTGGCCCTCTCTGCTTTCCTGAGGACTCTATCCTCAAAAGCACCTTTTTTCACTTTCGGCGCTCTCTGGAGCAAAAAAGACAAACGTCCAGCTTTTGCTGCCACAGCAAAAGTGCCAGCGGGGAAAAGTGATGCTGGTTCTCACTGCCTCCTGGAACCCCTTCAAATGCCCCAGACAATTTGGCCCTCTCTGCTTTCCTGAGGACTCTATCCGCAAGAGCACCTTTCTTCACTTTCGGCGCTCTCTGGAGCAAAAAAGACAAACGTCCAGCTTTTGCTGCCACAGCAAAGGTGCCAGCGGGGAAAAGTGATGCTGGTTCTCACTGCCCCCTGGAACCCCTTCAAATGCACCAGACAATTTGGCCCTCTCTGCTTTCCTGAGGACTCTATCCGCAAGAGCACCTTTCTTCACTTTCGGCGCTCTCTGGAGCAAAAAAGACAAACGTCCAGCTTTTGCTGCCACAGCAAAGGTGCCAGCGGGGAAAAGTGATGCTGGTTCTCACTGCCTCCTGGAACCCCTTCAAATGCCCCAGACAATTTGGCCCTCTCTGCTTTCCTGAGGACTCTATCCTCAAAAGCACCTTTTTTCACTTTCGGCGCTCTCTGGAGCAAAAAAGACAAACGTCCAGCTTTTGCTGCCACAGCAAAGGTGCCAGCGGGGAAAAGTGATGCTGGTCCTCACTGCCTCCTGGAACCCCTTCAAATGCCCCAGACAATTTGGCCCTCTCTGCTTTCCTGCGCACTCTATCCTCAAATGCACCTTTTTTCACTTTCGGCGCTGTCTGGAGGAAAAAAGACAAACGTCCAGATTTTGCTGCCACAGCAAAAGTGCCAGCGGGGAAAAGTAATGCTGGTTCTCACTGCCTCCTGGAACCCCTTCAAATGCCCCAGACAATTTGGCCCTCTCTGCTTTCCTGAGGACTCTATCCTCAAAAGCACCTTTTTTCACTTTCGGCGCTCTCTGGAGCAAAAAAGACAAACGTCCAGCTTTTGCTGCCACAGCAAAGGTGCCAGCGGGGAAAAGTGATGCTGGTTCTCACTGCCTCCTGGAACCCCTTCAAATGCCCCAGACAATTTGGCCCTCTCTGCTTTCCTGAGGACTCTATCCTCAAAAGCACCTTTTTTCACTTTCGGCGCTCTCTGGAGCAAAAAAGACAAACGTCCAGCTTTTGCTGCCACAGCAAAAGTGCCAGCGGGGAAAAGTGATGCTGGTTCTCACTGCCTCCTGGAACCCCTTCAAATGCACCAGACAATTTGGCCCTCTCTTCTTTCCTGAGGACTCTATCCTCAAAAGCACCTTTTTTCACTTTCGGCGCTGTCTGGAGCAAAAAAGACAAACGTCCAGCTTTTGCTGCCACAGCAAAAGTGCCAGCGGGGAAAAGTGATGCTGGTTCTCACTGCCTCCTGGAACCCCTTCAAATGCACCAGACAATTTGGCCCTCTCTGCTTTCCTGAGGACTCTATCCTCAAAAGCACCTTTTTTCACTTTCGGCGCTCTCTTGAGCAAAAAAGACAAACGTCCAGCTTTTGCTGCCACAGCAAAAGTGCCAGCGGGGAAAAGTGATGCTGGTTCTCAGTGCCTCCTGGAACCCCTTCAAATGCCCCAGACAATTTGGCCCTCTCTGCTTTCCTGAGGACTCTATCCTCAAAAGCACCTTTTTTCACTTTCGGCGCTCTCTGGAGCAAAAAAGACAAACGTCCAGCTTTTGCTGCCACAGCAAAGGTGCCAGCGGGGAAAAGTGATTCTGGTTCTCACTGCCTCCTGGAACCCCTTCAAATGCCCCAGACAATTTGGCCCTCTCTGCTT
This sequence comes from Vanellus vanellus, assembly GCF_965231255.1. Lineage (NCBI taxonomy): Eukaryota > Metazoa > Chordata > Aves > Charadriiformes > Charadriidae > Vanellus > Vanellus vanellus. The sequence goes on along the minus strand of NW_028127247.1, from coordinate 34,168 downwards.
TCCTGAGGACTCTATCCTCAAAAGCACCTTTTTTCACTTTCGGCGCTCTCTGGAGCAAAAAATACAAACGTCCAGCTTTTGCTGCCACAGCAAAAGTGCCAGCGGGGAAAAGTGATGCTGGTTCTCACTGCCTCCTGGAACCCCTTCAAATGCACCAGACAATTTGGCCCTCTCTTCTTTCCTGAGGACTCTATCCTCAAAAGCACCTTTTTTCACTTTCGGCGCTCTCTGGAGCAAAAAAGACAAACGTCCAGCTTTTGCTGCCACAGCAAAAGTGCCAGCGGGGAAAAGTGATGCTGGTTCTCACTGCCTCCTGGAACCCCTTCAAATGCACCAGACAATTTGGCCCTCTCTGCTTTCCTGAGGACTCTATCCGCAAGAGCACCTTTTTTCACTTTCGGCGCTCTCTGGAGCAAAAAAGACAAACGTCCAGCTTTTGCTGCCACAGCAAAGGTGCCAGCGGGGAAAAGTGATGCTGGTTCTCACTGCCTCCTGGAACCCCTTCAAATGCCCCAGACAATTTGGCCCTCTCTGCTTTCCTGAGGACTCTATCCGCAAAAGCACCTTTTTTCACTTTTGGCGCTCTCTGGAGCAAAAAAGACAAACGTCCAGCTTTTGCTGCCACAGCAAAGGTGCCAGCGGGGAAAAGTGATGCTGGTTCTCACTGCCTCCTGGAACTCCTTCAAATGCCCCAGACAATTTGGCCCTCTCTGTTTTCCTGAGGACTCTATCCTCAAAAGCACCTTTTATCACTTTCGGCGCTCTGTGGAGCAAAAAAGACAAACGTCCAGCTTTTGCTGCCACAGCAAAGGTGCCAGCAGGGAAAAGTGATGCTGGTTCTCACTGCCTCCTGGAACCCCTTCAAATGCACCAGACAATTTGGCCCTCTCTGCTTTCCTGAGGACTCTATCGTCAAAAGCACCTTTTTTCACTTTCGGCGCTCTCTGGAGCAAAAAAGACAAACGTCCAGCTTTTGCTGCCACAGCAAAAGTGCCAGCGGGGAAAAGTGATGCTGGTTCTCACTGCCTCCTGGAACCCCTTCAAATGCCCCAGACAATTTGGCCCACTTTGCTTTCCTGAGGACTCTATCCGCAAGAGCACCTTTCTTCACTTTCGGCGCTCTCTGGAGCAAAAAAGACAAACGTCCAGCTTTTGCTGCCACAGCAAAGGTGCCAGCGGGGAAAAGTGATGCTGGTTCTCACTGCCTCCTGGAACCCCTTCAAATGCCCCAGACAATTTGGCCCTCTCTGCTTTCCTGAGGACTCTATCCTCAAAAGCACCTTTCTTCACTTTCGGCGCTCTCTGGAGCAAAAAAGACAAACGTCCAGCTTTTGCTGCCACAGCAAAGGTGCCAGCGGTAAAAAGTGATGCTGGTCCTCACTGCCTAGTGGAACCCCTTCAAATGCCCCAGACAATTTGGCCCTCTCTGCTTTCCTGAGGACTCTATCCTCAAAAGCACCTGTTTTCGCTTTCGGCAACCTCCGGAGCAAAAAAGACAAACGTCCAGCTTTTGCTGCCACAGCAAAGGTGCCAGCAGGGAAAAGTGATGCTGGTTCTCACTGCCCCCTGGAACCCCTTCAAATGCCCCAGACAATTTGGCCCTCTCTGCTTTCCTGAGGACTCTATCCGCAAAAGCACCTTTTTTCACTTTCGGCGCTGTCTGGAGCAAAAAAGACAAACGTCCAGCTTTTGCTGCCACAGCAAAAGTGCCAGCGGGGAAAAGTGATGCTGGTTCTCACTGCCTCCTGGAACCCCTTCAAATGCACCAGACAATTTGGCCCTCTCTTCTTTCCTGAGGACTCTATCCTCAAAAGCACCTTTTTTCACTTTCGGCGCTCTCTGGAGCAAAAAAGACAAACGTCCAGCTTTTGCTGCCACAGCAAAAGTGCCAGCGGGGAAAAGTGATGCTGGTTCTCACTGCCTCCTGGAACCCCTTCAAATGCACCAGACAATTTGGCCCTCTCTGCTTTCCTGAGGACTCTATCCGCAAGAGCACCTTTTTTCACTTTCGGCGCTCTCTGGAGCAAAAAAGACAAACGTCCAGCTTTTGCTGCCACAGCAAAGGTGCCAGCGGGGAAAAGTGATGCTGGTTCTCATTGCCTCCTGGAACCCCTTCAAATGCCCCAGACAATTTGGCCCTCTCTGCTTTCCTGAGGACTCTATCCTCAAAAGCACCTTTTTTCACTTTTGGCGCTCTCTGGAGCAAAAAAGACAAACGTCCAGCTTTTGCTGCCACAGCAAAGGTGCCAGCGGGGAAAAGTGATGCTGGTTCTCACTGCCTCCTGGAACCCCTTCAAATGCACCAGACAATTTGGCCCTCTCTGCTTTCCTGAGGACTCTATCCTCAAAAGCACCTTTTTTCACTTTCGGCGCTCTCTGGAGCAAAAAAGACAAACGTCCAGCTTTTGCTGCCACAGCAAAAGTGCCAGCGGGGAAAAGTGATGCTGGTTCTCACTGCCTCCTGGAACCCCTTCAAATGCACCAGACAATTTGGCCCTCTCTGCTTTCCTGAGGACTCTATCCGCAAGAGCACCTTTCTTCACTTTCGGCGCTCTCTGGAGCAAAAAAGACAAACGTCCAGCTTTTGCTGCCACAGCAAAGGTGCCAGCGGGGAAAAGTGATGCTGGTTCTCACTGCCCCCTGGAACCCCTTCAAATGCACCAGACAATTTGGCCCTCTCTGCTTTCCTGAGGACTCTATCCGCAAGAGCACCTTTCTTCACTTTCGGCGCTCTCTGGAGCAAAAAAGACAAACGTCCAGCTTTTGCTGCCACAGCAAAGGTGCCAGCGGGGAAAAGTGATGCTGGTTCTCACTGCCTCCTGGAACCCCTTCAAATGCCCCAGACAATTTGGCCCTCTCTGCTTTCCTGAGGACTCTATCCTCAAAAGCACCTTTTTTCACTTTCGGCGCTCTCTGGAGCAAAAAAGACAAACGTCCAGCTTTTGCTGCCACAGCAAAGGTGCCAGCGGGGAAAAGTGATGCTGGTCCTCACTGCCTCCTGGAACCCCTTCAAATGCCCCAGACAATTTGGCCCTCTCTGCTTTCCTGCGCACTCTATCCTCAAATGCACCTTTTTTCACTTTCGGCGCTGTCTGGAGGAAAAAAGACAAACGTCCAGATTTTGCTGCCACAGCAAAAGTGCCAGCGGGGAAAAGTAATGCTGGTTCTCACTGCCTCCTGGAACCCCTTCAAATGCCCCAGACAATTTGGCCCTCTCTGCTTTCCTGAGGAGTCTATCCTCAAAAGCACCTTTTTTCACTTTCGGCGCTGTCTGGAGCAAAAAATACAAACGTCCAGCTTTTGCTGCCACAGCAAAAGTGCCAGCGGGGAAAAGTGATGCTGGTTCTCACTGCCTCCTGGAACCCCTTCAAATGCACCAGACAATTTGGCCCTCTCTGCTTTCCTGAGGACTCTATCCTCAAAAGCACCTTTTTTCACTTTCGGCGCTGTCTGGAGCAAAAAAGACAAACGTCCAGCTTTTGCTGCCACAGCAAAAGTGCCAGCGGGGAAAAGTGATGCTGGTTCTCACTGCCTCCTGGAACCCCTTCAAATGCACCAGACAATTTGGCCCTCTCTGCTTTCCTGAGGACTCTATCCGCAAGAGCACCTTTCTTCACTTTCGGCGCTCTCTGGAGCAAAAAAGACAAACGTCCAGCTTTTGCTGCCACAGCAAAGGTGCCAGCGGGGAAAAGTGATGCTGGTTCTCACTGCCTCCTGGAACCCCTTCAAATGCCCCAGACCATTTGGCCCTCTCTGCTTTCCTGAGGACTCTATCCTCAAAAGCACCTTTTTTCACTTTCGGCGCTCTCTGGAGCAAAAAAGACAAACGTCCAGCTTTTGCTGCCACAGCAAAAGTGCCAGCGGGGAAAAGTAATGCTGGTTCTCACTGCCTCCTGGAACCCCTTCAAATGCCCCAGACAATTTGGCCCTCTCTGCTTTCCTGAGGACTCTATCCTCAAAAGCACCTTTTTTCACTTTCGGCGCTCTCTGGAGCAAAAAAGACAAACGTCCAGCTTTTGCTGCCACAGCAAAGGTGCCAGCGGGGAAAAGTGATGCTGGTTCTCACTGCCTCCTGGAACCCCTTCAAATGCACCAGACAATTTGGCCCTCTCTGCTTTCCTGAGGACTCTATCCTCAAAAGCACCTTTTTTCACTTTCGGCGCTCTCTGGAGCAAAAAATACAAACGTCCAGCTTTTGCTGCCACAGCAAAAGTGCCAGCGGGGAAAAGTGATGCTGGTTCTCACTGCCTCCTGGAACCCCTTCAAATGCCCCAGACAATTTGGCCCTCTCTGCTTTCCTGAGGACTCTATCCTCAAAAGTACCTTTTTTCACTTTCGGCGCTCTCTGGAGCAAAAAAGACAAACGTCCAGCTTTTGCTGCCACAGCAAAGGTGCCAGCGGGGAAAAGTGATGCTGGTTCTCACTGCCTCCTGGAACCCCTTCAAATGCCCCAGACAATTTGGCCCTCTCTGCTTTCCTGAGGACTCTATCCGCAAAAGCACCTTTTTTCACTTTCGGCGCTGTCTGGAGCAAAAAAGACAAACGTCCAGCTTTTGCTGCCACAGCAAAAGTGCCAGCGGGGAAAAGTGATGCTGGTTCTCACTGCCTCCTGGAACCCCTTCAAATGCACCAGACAATTTGGCCCTGTCTTCTTTCCTGAGGACTCTATCCTCAAAAGCACCTTTTTTCACTTTCGGCGCTCTCTGGAGCAAAAAAGACAAACGTCCAGCTTTTGCTGCCACAGCAAAAGTGCCAGCGGGGAAAAGTGATGCTGGTTCTCACTGCCTCCTGGAACCCCTTCAAATGCACCAGACATTTTGGCCCTCTCTGCTTTCCTGAGGACTCTATCCGCAAGAGCACCTTTCTTCACTTTCGGCGCTCTCTGGAGCAAAAAAGACAAACGTCCAGCTTTTGCTGCCACAGCAAAGGTGCCAGCGGGGAAAAGTGATGCTGGTTCTCACTGCCTCCTGGAACCCCTTCAAATGCCCCAGACAATTTGGCCCTCTCTGCTTTCCTGAGGAGTCTATCCTCAAAAGCACCTTTTTTCACTTTCGGCGCTGTCTGGAGCAAAAAAGACAAACGTCCAGCTTTTGCTGCCACAGCAAAAGTGCCAGCGGGGAAAAGTGATGCTGGTTCTCACTGCCTCCTGGAACCCCTTCAAATGCCCCAGACAATTTGGCCCTCTCTGCTTTCCTGAGGACTCTATCCTCAAAAGCACCTTTTTTCACTTTCGGCGCTCTGTGGAGCAAAAAAGACAAACGTCCAGCTTTTGCTGCCACAGCAAAGGTGCCAGCGGGGAAAAGTGATGCTGGTTCTCACTGCCTCCTGGAACCCCTTCAAATGCCCCAGACAATTTGGCCCTCTCTGCTTTCCTGAGGACTCTATCCTCAAAAGCACCTTTTTTCACTTTCGGCGCTGTCTGGAGCAAAAAATACAAACGTCCAGCTTTTGCTGCCACAGCAAAAGTGCCAGCGGGGAAAAGTGATGCTGGTTCTCACTGCCTCCTGGAACCCCTTCAAATGCCCCAGACAATTTGGCCCTCTCTGCTTTCCTGAGGACTCTATCCTCAAAAGCACCTTTTTTCACTTTCGGCGCTCTCTGGAGCAAAAAAGACAAACGTCCAGCTTTTGCTGCCACAGCAAAGGTGCCAGCGGGGAAAAGTGATGCTGGTTCTCACTGCCTCCTGGAACCCCTTCAAATGCCCCAGACAATTTGGCCCTCTCTGCTTTCCTGAGGACTCTATCCTTAAAAGCACCTTTTTTCACTTTCGGCGCTCTCTGGAGCAAAAAAGACAAACGTCCAGCTTTTGCTGCCACAGCAAAAGTGCCAGCGGGGAAAAGTGATGCTGGTTCTCACTGCCTCCTAGAACCCCTTCAAATGCACCAGACAATTTGGCCCTGTCTTCTTTCCTGAGGACTCTATCCTCAAAAGCACCTTTTTTCACTTTCGGCGCTCTCTGGAGCAAAAAAGACAAACGTCCAGCTTTTGCTGCCACAGCAAAAGTGCCAGCGGGGAAAAGTGATGCTGGTTCTCACTGCCTCCTGGAACCCCTTCAAATGCCCCAGACATTTTGGCCCTCTCTGCTTTCCTGAGGACTCTATCCGCAAGAGCACCTTTCTTCACTTTCGGCGCTCTCTGGAGCAAAAAAGACAAACGTCCAGCTTTTGCTGCCACAGCAAAGGTGCCAGCGGGGAAAAGTGATGCTGGTTCTCACTGCCTCCTGGAACCCCTTCAAATGCCCCAGACAATTTGGCCCTCTCTGCTTTCCTGAGGACTCTATCCTCAAAAGCACCTTTTTTCACTTTCGACGCTCTCTGCAGCAAAAAAGACAAACGTCCAGCTTTTGCTGCCACAGCAAAAGTGCCAGCGGGGAAACGTAATGCTGGTTCTCACTGCCTCCTGGAACCCCTTCAAATGCCCCAGACAATTTGGCCCTCTCTGCTTTCCTGAGGACTCTATCCTCAAAAGCACCTTTTTCCACTTTCAGCGCTCTCTGGAGCAAAAAAGACAAACGTCCAGCTTTTGCTGCCACAGCAAAGGTGCCAGCGGGGAAAAGTGATGATGGTTCTCACTGCCTCCTGGAACCCCTTCAAATGCCCCAGACAATTTGGCCCTCTCTGCTTTCCTGAGGACTCTATCCTCAAAAGCACCTTTTTTCACTTTCGGCGCTCTCTGGAGCAAAAAAGACAAACGTCCAGATTTTGCTGCCACAGCAAAGGTGCCAGCGGGGAAAAGTGATGCTGGTCCTCACTGCCTAGTGGGACCCCTTCAAATGCACCAGACAATTTGGCCCTCTCTGCTTTCCTGAGGACTCTATCCTCAAAAGCACCTGTTTTCGCTTTCGGCAACCTCCGGAGCAAAAAAGACAAACGTCCAGCTTTTGCTGCCACAGCAAAGGTGCCAGCGGGGAAAAGTGATGCTGGTCCTCACTGCCTCCTGGAACCCCTTCAAATGCCCCAGACAATTTGGCCCTCTCTGCTTTCCTGAGGACTCTATCCGCAAAAGCACCTTTTTTCACTTTCGGCGCTCTCTGGAGCAAAAAAGACAAACGTCCAGCTTTTGCTGCCACAGCAAAGGTGCCAGCGGGGAAAAGTGATGCTGGTTCTCACTGCCTCCTGGAACCCCTTCAAATGCCCCAGACAATTTGGCCCTCTCTGCTTTCCTGAGGACTCTATCCTCAAAAGCACCCTTTTTCACTTTCGGCGCTCTCTGGAGCAAAAAAGACAAACGTCCAGCTTTTGCTGCCACAGCAAACGTGCCAGCGGGGAAAAGTGATGCTGGTTCTCACTGCCTCCTGGAACTCCTTCAAATGCCCCAGACAATTTGGCCCTCTCTGTTTTCCTGAGTACTCTATCCGCAAAAGCACCTTTTTTCATTTTCGGCGCTCTCTGGAGCAAAAAAGACAAACGTCCAGATTTTGCTGCCACAGCAAAGGTGCCAGCGGGGAAAAGTGATGCTGGTTCTCACTGCCCCCTGGAACCCCTTCAAATGCCCCAGACAATTTGGCCCTCTCTGCTTTCCTGAGGACTCTATCCGCAATAGCACCTTTTTTCACTTTCGGCGCTCTCTGGAGCAAAAAAGACAAACGTCCAGATTTTGCTGCCACAGCAAAGGTGCCAGCGGGGAAAAGTGATGCTGGTCCTCACTGCCTCCTGGAACCCCTTCAAATGCCCCAGACAATTTGGCCCTCTCTGCTTTCCTGAGGACTCTATCCTCAAAAGCACCTTTTTTCACTTTCGGCGCTCTCTGGAGCAAAAAATACAAACGTCCAGCTTTTGCTGCCACAGCAAAAGTGCCAGCGGGGAAAAGTGATGCTGGTTCTCACTGCCTCCTGGAACCCCTTCAAATGCCCCAGACAATTTGGCCCTCTCTGCTTTCCTGAGGACTCTATCCTCAAAAGCACCTTTTTTCACTTTCGGCGCTGTCTGGAGCAAAAAAGACAAACGTCCAGCTTTTGCTGCCACAGCAAAAGTGCCAGCGGGGAAAAGTGATGCTGGTTCTCACTGCCTCCTGGAACCCCTTCAAATGCACCAGACAATTTGGCCCTCTCTGCTTTCCTGAGGACTCTATCCTCAAAAGCACCTTTTTTCACTTTCGGCGCTCTCTGGAGCAAAAAAGACAAACGTCCAGCTTTTGCTGCCACAGCAAAAGTGCCAGCGGGGAAAAGTGATGCTGGTTCTCACTGCCTCCTGGAACCCCTTCAAATGCACCAGACATTTTGGCCCTCTCTGCTTTCCTGAGGACTCTATCCGCAAGAGCACCTTTCTTCACTTTCGGCGCTCTCTGGAGCAAAAAAGACAAACGTCCAGCTTTTGCTGCCACAGCAAAGGTGCCAGCGGGGAAAAGTGATGCTGGTAATCACTGCCTCCTGGAACCCCTTCAAATGCCCCAGACAATTTGGCCCTCTCTGCTTTCCTGAGGACTCTATCCTCAAAAGCACCTTTTTTCACTTTCGACGCTCTCTGGAGCAAAAAAGACAAACGTCCAGCTTTTGCTGCCACAGCAAAAGTGCCAGCGGGGAAAAGTGATGCTGGTTCTCACTGCCTCCTGGAACCCCTTCAAATGCCCCAGACAATTTGGCCCTCTCTGCTTTCCTGAGGACTCTATCCTCAAAAGCACCTTTTTTCACTTTCGGCGCTCTGTGGAGCAAAAAAGACAAACGTCCAGCTTTTGCTGCCACAGCAAAGGTGCCAGCGGGGAAAAGTGATGCTGGTTCTCACTGCCTCCTGGAACCCCTTCAAATGCCCCAGACAATTTGGCCCTCTCTGCTTTCCTGAGGACTCTATCCTCAAAAGCACCTTTTTTCACTTTCGGCGCTGTCTGGAGCAAAAAATACAAACGTCCAGCTTTTGCTGCCACAGCAAAAGTGCCAGCGGGGAAAAGTGATGCTGGTTCTCACTGCCTCCTGGAACCCCTTCAAATGCCCCAGACAATTTGGCCCTCTCTGCTTTCCTGAGGACTCTATCCTCAAAAGCACCTTTTTTCACTTTCGGCGCTCTCTGGAGCAAAAAAGACAAACGTCCAGCTTTTGCTGCCACAGCAAAGGTGCCAGCGGGGAAAAGTGATGCTGGTTCTCACTGCCTCCTGGAACCCCTTCAAATGCCCGAGACAATTTGGCCCTCTCTGCTTTCCTGAGGACTCTATCCTTAAAAGCACCTTTTTTCACTTTCGGCGCTCTCTGGAGCAAAAAAGACAAACGTCCAGCTTTTGCTGCCACAGCAAAAGTGCCAGCGGGGAAAAGTGATGCTGGTTCTCACTGCCTCCTAGAACCCCTTCAAATGCACCAGACAATTTGGCCCTGTCTTCTTTCCTGAGGACTCTGTCCTCAAAAGCACCTTTTTTCACTTTCGGCGCTCTCTGGAGCAAAAAAGACAAACGTCCAGCTTTTGCTGCCACAGCAAAAGTGCCAGCGGGGAAAAGTGATGCTGGTTCTCACTGCCTCCTGGAACCCCTTCAAATGCCCCAGACATTTTGGCCCTCTCTGCTTTCCTGAGGACTCTATCCGCAAGAGCACCTTTCTTCACTTTCGGCGCTCTCTGGAGCAAAAAAGACAAACGTCCAGCTTTTGCTGCCACAGCAAAGGTGCCAGCGGGGAAAAGTGATGCTGGTTCTCACTGCCTCCTGGAACCCCTTCAAATGCCCCAGACAATTTGGCCCTCTCTGCTTTCCTGAGGACTCTATCCTCAAAAGCACCTTTTTTCACTTTCGGCGCTCTCTGGAGCAAAAAAGACAAACGTCCAGCTTTTGCTGCCACAGCAAAAGTGCCAGCGGGGAAAAGTAATGCTGGTTCTCACTGCCTCCTGGAACCCCTTCAAATGCCCCAGACAATTTGGCCCTCTCTGCTTTCCTGAGGACTCTATCCTCAAAAGCACCTTTTTCCACTTTCGGCGCTCTCTGGAGCAAAAAAGACAAACGTCCAGCTTTTGCTGCCACAGCAAAGGTGCCAGCGGGGAAAAGTGATGATGGTTCTCACTGCCTCCTGGAACCCCTTCAAATGCCCCAGACAATTTGGCCCTCTCTGCTTTCCTGAGGACTCTATCCTCAAAAGCACCTTTTTTCACTTTCGGCGCTCTCTGGAGCAAAAAAGACAAACGTCCAGATTTTGCTGCCACAGCAAAGGTGCCAGCGGGGAAAAGTGATGCTGGTCCTCACTGCCTAGTGGGACCCCTTCAAATGCACCAGACAATTTGGCCCTCTCTGCTTTCCTGAGGACTCTATCCTCAAAAGCACCTGTTTTCGCTTTCGGCAACCTCCGGAGCAAAAAAGACAAACGTCCAGCTTTTGCTGCCACAGCAAAGGTGCCAGCGGGGAAAAGTGATGCTGGTCCTCACTGCCTCCTGGAACCCCTTCAAATGCCCCAGACAATTTGGCCCTCTCTGCTTTCCTGAGGACTCTATCCGCAAAAGCACCTTTTTTCACTTTCGGCGCTCTCTGGAGCAAAAAAGACAAACGTCCAGCTTTTGCTGCCACAGCAAAGGTGCCAGCGGGGAAAAGTGATGCTGGTTCTCACTGCCTCCTGGAACCCCTTCAAATGCCCCAGACAATTTGGCCCTCTCTGCTTTCCTGAGGACTCTATCCTCAAAAGCACCCTTTTTCACTTTCGGCGCTCTCTGGAGCAAAAAAGACAAACGTCCAGCTTTTGCTGCCACAGCAAAGGTGCCAGCGGGGAAAAGTGATGCTGGTTCTCACTGCCTCCTGGAACTCCTTCAAATGCCCCAGACAATTTGGCCCTCTCTGTTTTCCTGAGTACTCTATCCGCAAAAGCACCTTTTTTCATTTTCGGCGCTCTCTGGAGCAAAAAAGACAAACGTCCAGATTTTGCTGCCACAGCAAAGGTGCCAGCGGGGAAAAGTGATGCTGGTTCTCACTGCCCCCTGGAACCCCTTCAAATGCCCCAGACAATTTGGCCCTCTCTGCTTTCCTGAGGACTCTATCCGCAATAGCACCTTTTTTCACTTTCGGCGCTCTCTGGAGCAAAAAAGACAAACGTCCAGATTTTGCTGCCACAGCAAAGGTGCCAGCGGGGAAAAGTGATGCTGGTTCTCACTGCCTCCTGGAACCCCTTCAAATGCCCCAGACAATTTGGCCCTCTCTGCTTTCCTGAGGACTCTATCCTCAAATGCACCTTTTTTCACTTTCGGCGCTCTCTGGAGCAAAAAAGACAAACGTCCAGCTTTTGCTGCCACAGCAAAAGTGCCAGCGGGGAAAAGTGATGCTGGTTCTCACTGCCTCCTGGAACCCCTTCAAACGCCCCAGACAATTTGGCCCTCTCTGCTTTCCTGAGGACTCTGTCCTCAAAAGCACCTTTTTTCACTTTCGGCGCTCTCTGGAGCAAAAAAGACAAACGTCCACCTTTTGCTGCCACAGCAAAGGTGCCAGCGGGGAAAAGTGATGCTGGTTCTCACTGCCTCCTGGAACCCCTTCAAATGCCCCAGACAATTTGGCCCTCTCTGCTTTCCTGAGGACTCTATCCTCAAATGCATCTTTTTTCAGTTTCGGCGCTGTCTGGAGATAAAAAGACAAACGTCCAGCTTTTGCTGCCACAGCAAAGGTGCCAGCGGGGAAAAGTGATGCTGGTCCTCACTGCCTCCTGGAACCCCTTCAAATGCCCCAGACCATTTGGCCCTCTCTGCTTTCCTGAGGACTCTATCCTCAAAAGTACCTTTTTTCACTTTCGGCGCTGTCTGGAGCAAAAAAGACAAACGTCCAGATTTTGCTGCCACAGCAAAGGTGCCAGCGGGGAAAAGTGATGCTGGTTCTCACTGCCTCCTGGAACCCCTTCAAATGCACCAGACAATTTGGCCCTCTCTGCTTTCCTGAGGACTCTATTCTCAAAAGCACCTTTTTTCACTTTCGGCGCTGTCTGGAGCAAAAAAGACAAACGTCCAGCTTTTGCTGCCACAGCAAAGGTGCCAGCGGGGAAAAGTGATGCTGGTTCTCACTGCCTCCTGGAACTCCTTCAAATGCCCCAGACAATTTGGCCCTCTCTGTTTTCCTGAGGACTCTATCCTCAAAAGCACCTTTTATCACTTTCGGCGCTCTGTGGAGCAAAAAAGACAAACGTCCAGCTTTTGCTGCCACAGCAAAGGTGCCAGCAGGGAAAAGTGATGCTGGTTCTCACTGCCTCCTGGAACCCCTTCAAATGCACCAGACAATTTGGCCCTCTCTGCTTTCCTGAGGACTCTATCCTCAAAAGCACCTTTTTTCACTTTCGGCGCTCTCTGGAGCAAAAAATACAAACGTCCAGCTTTTGCTGCCACAGCAAAAGTGCCAGCGGGGAAAAGTGATGCTGGTTCTCACTGCCTCCTGGAACCCCTTCAAATGCCCTAGACAATTTGGCCCTCTCTGCTTTCCTGAGGACTCTATCCTCAAAAGCACCTTTTTTCACTTTCGGCGCTCTCTGGATCAAAAAAGACAGACGTCCAGCTTTTGCTGCCACAGCAAAGGTGCCAGCGGGGAAAAGTGATGCTGGTTCTCACTGCCTCCTGGAACCCCTTCAAATGCCCCAGACAATTTGGCCCTCTCTGCTTTCCTGAGGACTCTATCCTCAAAAGCACCTTTTTTCACTTTCGGCGCTGTCTGGAGCAAAAAAGACAAACGTCCAGCTTTTGCTGCCACAGCAAAGGTGCCAGCGGGGAAAAGTGATGCTGGTCCTCACTGCCTCCTGGAACCCCTTCAAATGTCCCAGACAATTTGGCCCTCTCTGCTTTCCTGAGGACTCTATCCTCAAAAGCACCTTTCTTCACTTTCGGCGCTCTCTGGAGCAAAAAAGACAAACGTCCAGCTTTTGCTGCCACAGCAAACGTGCCAGCGGGGAAAAGTGATGCTGGTCCTCACTGCCTCCTGGAACCCCTTCAAATGCCCCAGACAATTTGGCCCTCTCTGCTTTCCTGAGGACTCTATCCTCAAATGCACCTTTTTTCACTTTCGGCGGTCTCTGGAGCAAAAAGGAAAAACGTCCAGCTTTTGCTGCCACAGCAAAGGTGCCAGCGGGGAAAAGTGATGCTGGTCCTCACTGCCTAGTGGGACCCCTTCAAATGCACCAGACAATTTGGCCCTCTCTGCTTTCCTGAGGACTCTATCCTCAAAAGCACCTGTTTTCGCTTTCGGCAACCTCCGGAGCAAAAAAGACAAACGTCCAGCTTTTGCTGCCACAGCAAAGGTGCCAGCGGGGAAAAGTGATGCTGGTCCTCACTGCCTCCTGGAACCCCTTCAAATGCCCCAGACAATTTGGCCCTCTCTGCTTTCCTGAGGACTCTATCCGCAAAAGCACCTTTTTTCACTTTCGGCGCTCTCTGGAGCAAAAAAGACAAACGTCCAGCTTTTGCTGCCACAGCAAAGGTGCCAGCGGGGAAAAGTGATGCTGGTTCTCACTGCCTCCTGGAACCCCTTCAAATGCCCCAGACAATTTGGCCCTCTCTGCTTTCCTGAGGACTCTATCCTCAAAAGCACCCTTTTTCACTTTCGGCGCTCTCTGGAGCAAAAAAGACAAACGTCCAGCTTTTGCTGCCACAGCAAAGGTGCCAGCGGGGAAAAGTGATGCTGGTTCTCACTGCCTCCTGGAACTCCTTCAAATGCCCCAGACAATTTGGCCCTCTCTGTTTTCCTGAGTACTCTATCCGCAAAAGCACCTTTTTTCATTTTCGGCGCTCTCTGGAGCAAAAAAGACAAACGTCCAGATTTTGCTGCCACAGCAAAGGTGCCAGCGGGGAAAAGTGATGCTGGTTCTCACTGCCCCCTGGAACCCCTTCAAATGCCCCAGACAATTTGGCCCTCTCTGCTTTCCTGAGGACTCTATCCGCAATAGCACCTTTTTTCACTTTCGGCGCTCTCTGGAGCAAAAAAGACAAACGTCCAGATTTTGCTGCCACAGCAAAGGTGCCAGCGGGGAAAAGTGATGCTGGTTCTCACTGCCTCCTGGAACCCCTTCAAATGCCCCAGACAATTTGGCCCTCTCTGCTTTCCTGAGGACTCTATCCTCAAAAGCACCTTTTTTCACTTTCGGCGCTCTCTGGAGCAAAAAATACAAACGTCCAGCTTTTGCTGCCACAGCAAAAGTGCCAGCGGGGAAAAGTGATGCTGGTTCTCACTGCCTCCTGGAACCCCTTCAAATGCCCCAGACAATTTGGCCCTCTCTGCTTTCCTGAGGACTCTATCCTCAAATGCACCTTTTTTCACTTTCGGCGCTCTCTGGAGCAAAAAAGACAAACGTCCAGCTTTTGCTGCCACAGCAAAAGTGCCAGCGGGGAAAAGTGATGCTGGTTCTCACTGCCTCCTGGAACCCCTTCAAATGCCCCAGACAATTTGGCCCTCTCTGCTTTCCTGAGGACTCTGTCCTCAAAAGCACCTTTTTTCACTTTCGGCGCTGTCTGGAGCAAAAAAGACAAACGTCCACCTTTTGCTGCCACAGCAAAGGTGCCAGCGGGGAAAAGTGATGCTGGTTCTCACTGCCTCCTGGAACCCCTTCAAATGCCCCAGACAATTTGGCCCTCTCTGCTTTCCTGAGGACTCTATCCTCAAATGCATCTTTTTTCAGTTTCGGCGCTGTCTGGAGATAAAAAGACAAACGTCCAGCTTTTGCTGCCACAGCAAAGGTGCCAGCGGGGAAAAGTGATGCTGGTCCTCACTGCCTCCTGGAACCCCTTCAAATGCCCCAGACCATTTGGCCCTCTCTGCTTTCCTGAGGACTCTATCCTCAAAAGTACCTTTTTTCACTTTCGGCGCTGTCTGGAGCAAAAAAGACAAACGTCCAGATTTTGCTGACACAGCAAAGGTGCCAGCGGGGAAAAGTGATGCTGGTTCTCACTGCCTCCTGGAACCCCTTCAAATGCACCAGACAATTTGGCCCTCTCTGCTTTCCTGAGGACTCTATTCTCAAAAGCACCTTTTTTCACTTTCGGCGCTGTCTGGAGCAAAAAAGACAAACGTCCAGCTTTTGCTGCCACAGCAAAGGTGCCAGCGGGGAAAAGTGATGCTGGTTCTCACTGCCTCCTGGAACTCCTTCAAATGCCCCAGACAATTTGGCCCTCTCTGTTTTCCTGAGGACTCTATCCTCAAAAGCACCTTTTATCACTTTCGGCGCTCTGTGGAGCAAAAAAGACAAACGTCCAGCTTTTGCTGCCACAGCAAAGGTGCCAGCAGGGAAAAGTGATGCTGGTTCTCACTGCCTCCTGGAACCCCTTCAAATGCACCAGACAATTTGGCCCTCTCTGCTTTCCTGAGGACTCTATCCTCAAAAGCACCTTTTTTCACTTTCGGCGCTCTCTGGAGCAAAAAATACAAACGTCCAGCTTTTGCTGCCACAGCAAAAGTGCCAGCGGGGAAAAGTGATGCTGGTTCTCACTGCCTCCTGGAACCCCTTCAAATGCCCTAGACAATTTGGCCCTCTCTGCTTTCCTGAGGACTCTATCCTCAAAAGCACCTTTTTTCACTTTCGGCGCTCTCTGGATCAAAAAAGACAGACGTCCAGCTTTTGCTGCCACAGCAAAGGTGCCAGCGGGGAAAAGTGATGCTGGTTCTCACTGCCTCCTGGAACCCCTTCAAATGCCCCAGACAATTTGGCCCTCTCTGCTTTCCTGAGGACTCTATCCTCAAAAGCACCTTTTTTCACTTTCGGCGCTGTCTGGAGCAAAAAAGACAAACGTCCAGCTTTTGCTGCCACAGCAAAGGTGCCAGCGGGGAAAAGTGATGCTGGTCCTCACTGCCTCCTGGAACCCCTTCAAATGTCCCAGACAATTTGGCCCTCTCTGCTTTCCTGAGGACTCTATCCTCAAAAGCACCTTTCTTCACTTTCGGCGCTCTCTGGAGCAAAAAAGACAAACGTCCAGCTTTTGCTGCCACAGCAAACGTGCCAGCGGGGAAAAGTGATGCTGGTCCTCACTGCCTCCTGGAACCCCTTCAAATGCCCCAGACAATTTGGCCCTCTCTGCTTTCCTGAGGACTCTATCCTCAAATGCACCTTTTTTCACTTTCGGCGGTCTCTGGAGCAAAAAGGAAAAACGTCCAGCTTTTGCTGCCACAGCAAAGGTGCCAGCGGGGAAAAGTGATGCTGGTCCTCACTGCCTAGTGGGACCCCTTCAAATGCACCAGACAATTTGGCCCTCTCTGCTTTCCTGAGGACTCTATCCTCAAAAGCACCTGTTTTCGCTTTCGGCAACCTCCGGAGCAAAAAAGACAAACGTCCAGCTTTTGCTGCCACAGCAAAGGTGCCAGCGGGGAAAAGTGATGCTGGTCCTCACTGCCTCCTGGAACCCCTTCAAATGCCCCAGACAATTTGGCCCTCTCTGCTTTCCTGAGGACTCTATCCGCAAAAGCACCTTTTTTCACTTTCGGCGCTCTCTGGAGCAAAAAAGACAAACGTCCAGCTTTTGCTGCCACAGCAAAGGTGCCAGCGGGGAAAAGTGATGCTGGTTCTCACTGCCTCCTGGAACCCCTTCAAATGCCCCAGACAATTTGGCCCTCTCTGCTTTCCTGAGGACTCTATCCTCAAAAGCACCCTTTTTCACTTTCGGCGCTCTCTGGAGCAAAAAAGACAAACGTCCAGCTTTTGCTGCCACAGCAAAGGTGCCAGCGGGGAAAAGTGATGCTGGTTCTCACTGCCTCCTGGAACTCCTTCAAATGCCCCAGACAATTTGGCCCTCTCTGTTTTCCTGAGTACTCTATCCGCAAAAGCACCTTTTTTCATTTTCGGCGCTCTCTGGAGCAAAAAAGACAAACGTCCAGATTTTGCTGCCACAGCAAAGGTGCCAGCGGGGAAAAGTGATGCTGGTTCTCACTGCCCCCTGGAACCCCTTCAAATGCCCCAGACAATTTGGCCCTCTCTGCTTTCCTGAGGACTCTATCCGCAATAGCACCTTTTTTCACTTTCGGCGCTCTCTGGAGCAAAAAAGACAAACGTCCAGATTTTGCTGCCACAGCAAAGGTGCCAGCGGGGAAAAGTGATGCTGGTTCTCACTGCCTCCTGGAACCCCTTCAAATGCCCCAGACAATTTGGCCCTCTCTGCTTTCCTGAGGACTCTATCCTCAAAAGCACCTTTTTTCACTTTCGGCGCTCTCTGGAGCAAAAAATACAAACGTCCAGCTTTTGCTGCCACAGCAAAAGTGCCAGCGGGGAAAAGTGATGCTGGTTCTCACTGCCTCCTGGAACCCCTTCAAATGCCCCAGACAATTTGGCCCTCTCTGCTTTCCTGAGGACTCTATCCTCAAATGCACCTTTTTTCACTTTCGGCGCTCTCTGGAGCAAAAAAGACAAACGTCCAGCTTTTGCTGCCACAGCAAAAGTGCCAGCGGGGAAAAGTGATGCTGGTTCTCACTGCCTCCTGGAACCCCTTCAAATGCCCCAGACAATTTGGCCCTCTCTGCTTTCCTGAGGACTCTGTCCTCAAAAGCACCTTTTTTCACTTTCGGCGCTGTCTGGAGCAAAAAAGACAAACGTCCACCTTTTGCTGCCACAGCAAAGGTGCCAGCGGGGAAAAGTGATGCTGGTTCTCACTGCCTCCTGGAACCCCTTCAAATGCCCCAGACAATTTGGCCCTCTCTGCTTTCCTGAGGACTCTATCCTCAAATGCATCTTTTTTCAGTTTCGGCGCTGTCTGGAGATAAAAAGACAAACGTCCAGCTTTTGCTGCCACAGCAAAGGTGCCAGCGGGGAAAAGTGATGCTGGTCCTCACTGCCTCCTGGAACCCCTTCAAATGCCCCAGACCATTTGGCCCTCTCTGCTTTCCTGAGGACTCTATCCTCAAAAGTACCTTTTTTCACTTTCGGCGCTGTCTGGAGCAAAAAAGACAAACGTCCAGATTTTGCTGCCACAGCAAAGGTGCCAGCGGGGAAAAGTGATGCTGGTTCTCACTGCCTCCTGGAACCCCTTCAAATGCACCAGACAATTTGGCCCTCTCTGCTTTCCTGAGGACTCTATTCTCAAAAGCACCTTTTTTCACTTTCGGCGCTGTCTGGAGCAAAAAAGACAAACGTCCAGCTTTTGCTGCCACAGCAAAGGTGCCAGCGGGGAAAAGTGATGCTGGTTCTCACTGCCTCCTGGAACTCCTTCAAATGCCCCAGACAATTTGGCCCTCTCTGTTTTCCTGAGGACTCTATCCTCAAAAGCACCTTTTATCACTTTCGGCGCTCTGTGGAGCAAAAAAGACAAACGTCCAGCTTTTGCTGCCACAGCAAAGGTGCCAGCAGGGAAAAGTGATGCTGGTTCTCACTGCCTCCTGGAACCCCTTCAAATGCACCAGACAATTTGGCCCTCTCTGCTTTCCTGAGGACTCTATCCTCAAAAGCACCTTTTTTCACTTTCGGCGCTCTCTGGAGCAAAAAATACAAACGTCCAGCTTTTGCTGCCACAGCAAAAGTGCCAGCGGGGAAAAGTGATGCTGGTTCTCACTGCCTCCTGGAACCCCTTCAAATGCCCTAGACAATTTGGCCCTCTCTGCTTTCCTGAGGACTCTATCCTCAAAAGCACCTTTTTTCACTTTCGGCGCTCTCTGGAGCAAAAAAGACAGACGTCCAGCTTTTGCTGCCACAGCAAAGGTGCCAGCGGGGAAAAGTGATGCTGGTTCTCACTGCCTCCTGGAACCCCTTCAAATGCCCCAGACAATTTGGCCCTCTCTGCTTTCCTGAGGACTCTATCCTCAAAAGCACCTTTTTTCACTTTCGGCGCTGTCTGGAGCAAAAAAGACAAACGTCCAGCTTTTGCTGCCACAGCAAAGGTGCCAGCGGGGAAAAGTGATGCTGGTCCTCACTGCCTCCTGGAACCCCTTCAAATGTCCCAGACAATTTGGCCCTCTCTGCTTTCCTGAGGACTCTATCCTCAAATGCACCTTTTTTCACTTTCGGCGGTCTCTGGAGCAAAAAAGACAAACGTCCAGCTTTTGCTGCCACAGCAAAGGTGCCAGCGGGGAAAAGTGATGCTGGTCCTCACTGCCTCCTGGAACCCCTTCAAATGCCCCAGACAATTTGGCCCTCTCTGCTTTCCTGAGGACTCTATCCTCAAAAGCACCTGTTTTCGCTTTCGGCAACCTCCGGAGCAAAAAAGACAAACGTCCAGCTTTTGCTGCCACAGCAAAGGTGCCAGCGGGGAAAAGTGATGCTGGTTCTCACTGCCTCCTGGAACTCCTTCAAATGCCCCAGACAATTTGGCCCTCTCTGTTTTCCTGAGTACTCTATCCGCAAAAGCACCTTTTTTCATTTTCGGCGCTCTCTGGAGCAAAAAAGACAAACGTCCAGATTTTGCTGCCACAGCAAAGGTGCCAGCGGGGAAAAGTGATGCTGGTTCTCACTGCCCCCTGGAACCCCTTCAAATGCCCCAGACAATTTGGCCCTCTCTGCTTTCCTGAGGACTCTATCCGCAATAGCACCTTTTTTCACTTTCGGCGCTCTCTGGAGCAAAAAAGACAAACGTCCAGATTTTGCTGCCACAGCAAAGGTGCCAGCGGGGAAAAGTGATGCTGGTTCTCACTGCCTCCTGGAACCCCTTCAAATGCCCCAGACAATTTGGCCCTCTCTGCTTTCCTGAGGACTCTATCCTCAAAAGCACCTTTTTTCACTTTCGGCGCTCTCTGGAGCAAAAAATACAAACGTCCAGCTTTTGCTGCCACAGCAAAAGTGCCAGCGGGGAAAAGTGATGCTGGTTCTCACTGCCTCCTGGAACCCCTTCAAATGCCCCAGACAATTTGGCCCTCTCTGCTTTCCTGAGGACTCTATCCTCAAATGCACCTTTTTTCACTTTCGGCGCTCTCTGGAGCAAAAAAGACAAACGTCCAGCTTTTGCTGCCACAGCAAAAGTGCCAGCGGGGAAAAGTGATGCTGGTCCTCACTGCCTCCTGGAACCCCTTCAAATGCCCCAGACCATTTGGCCCTCTCTGCTTTCCTGAGGACTCTATCCTCAAAAGTACCTTTTTTCACTTTCGGCGCTGTCTGGAGCAAAAAAGACAAACGTCCAGATTTTGCTGCCACAGCAAAGGTGCCAGCGGGGAAAAGTGATGCTGGTTCTCACTGCCTCCTGGAACCCCTTCAAATGCACCAGACAATTTGGCCCTCTCTGCTTTCCTGAGGACTCTATTCTCAAAAGCACCTTTTTTCACTTTCGGCGCTGTCTGGAGCAAAAAAGACAAACGTCCAGCTTTTGCTGCCACAGCAAAGGTGCCAGCGGGGAAAAGTGATGCTGGTTCTCACTGCCTCCTGGAACTCCTTCAAATGCCCCAGACAATTTGGCCCTCTCTGTTTTCCTGAGGACTCTATCCTCAAAAGCACCTTTTATCACTTTCGGCGCTCTGTGGAGCAAAAAAGACAAACGTCCAGCTTTTGCTGCCACAGCAAAGGTGCCAGCAGGGAAAAGTGATGCTGGTTCTCACTGCCTCCTGGAACCCCTTCAAATGCACCAGACAATTTGGCCCTCTCTGCTTTCCTGAGGACTCTATCCTCAAAAGCACCTTTTTTCACTTTCGGCGCTCTCTGGAGCAAAAAATACAAACGTCCAGCTTTTGCTGCCACAGCAAAAGTGCCAGCGGGGAAAAGTGATGCTGGTTCTCACTGCCTCCTGGAACCCCTTCAAATGCCCTAGACAATTTGGCCCTCTCTGCTTTCCTGAGGACTCTATCCTCAAAAGCACCTTTTTTCACTTTCGGCGCTCTCTGGAGCAAAAAAGACAGACGTCCAGCTTTTGCTGCCACAGCAAAGGTGCCAGCGGGGAAAAGTGATGCTGGTTCTCACTGCCTCCTGGAACCCCTTCAAATGCCCCAGACAATTTGGCCCTCTCTGCTTTCCTGAGGACTCTATCCTCAAAAGCACCTTTTTTCACTTTCGGCGCTGTCTGGAGCAAAAAAGACAAACGTCCAGCTTTTGCTGCCACAGCAAAGGTGCCAGCGGGGAAAAGTGATGCTGGTCCTCACTGCCTCCTGGAACCCCTTCAAATGTCCCAGACAATTTGGCCCTCTCTGCTTTCCTGAGGACTCTATCCTCAAAAGCACCTTTCTTCACTTTCGGCGCTCTCTGGAGCAAAAAAGACAAACGTCCAGCTTTTGCTGCCACAGCAAACGTGCCAGCGGGGAAAAGTGATGCTGGTCCTCACTGCCTCCTGGAACCCCTTCAAATGCCCCAGACAATTTGGCCCTCTCTGCTTTCCTGAGGACTCTATCCTCAAATGCACCTTTTTTCACTTTCGGCGGTCTCTGGAGCAAAAAGGAAAAACGTCCAGCTTTTGCTGCCACAGCAAAGGTGCCAGCGGGGAAAAGTGATGCTGGTCCTCACTGCCTAGTGGGACCCCTTCAAATGCACCAGACAATTTGGCCCTCTCTGCTTTCCTGAGGACTCTATCCTCAAAAGCACCTGTTTTCGCTTTCGGCAACCTCCGGAGCAAAAAAGACAAACGTCCAGCTTTTGCTGCCACAGCAAAGGTGCCAGCGGGGAAAAGTGATGCTGGTCCTCACTGCCTCCTGGAACCCCTTCAAATGCCCCAGACAATTTGGCCCTCTCTGCTTTCCTGAGGACTCTATCCGCAAAAGCACCTTTTTTCACTTTCGGCGCTCTCTGGAGCAAAAAAGACAAACGTCCAGCTTTTGCTGCCACAGCAAAGGTGCCAGCGGGGAAAAGTGATGCTGGTTCTCACTGCCTCCTGGAACCCCTTCAAATGCCCCAGACAATTTGGCCCTCTCTGCTTTCCTGAGGACTCTATCCTCAAAAGCACCCTTTTTCACTTTCGGCGCTCTCTGGAGCAAAAAAGACAAACGTCCAGCTTTTGCTGCCACAGCAAAGGTGCCAGCGGGGAAAAGTGATGCTGGTTCTCACTGCCTCCTGGAACTCCTTCAAATGCCCCAGACAATTTGGCCCTCTCTGTTTTCCTGAGTACTCTATCCGCAAAAGCACCTTTTTTCATTTTCGGCGCTCTCTGGAGCAAAAAAGACAAACGTCCAGATTTTGCTGCCACAGCAAAGGTGCCAGCGGGGAAAAGTGATGCTGGTTCTCACTGCCCCCTGGAACCCCTTCAAATGCCCCAGACAATTTGGCCCTCTCTGCTTTCCTGAGGACTCTATCCGCAATAGCACCTTTTTTCACTTTCGGCGCTCTCTGGAGCAAAAAAGACAAACGTCCAGATTTTGCTGCCACAGCAAAGGTGCCAGCGGGGAAAAGTGATGCTGGTTCTCACTGCCTCCTGGAACCCCTTCAAATGCCCCAGACAATTTGGCCCTCTCTGCTTTCCTGAGGACTCTATCCTCAAAAGCACCTTTTTTCACTTTCGGCGCTCTCTGGAGCAAAAAATACAAACGTCCAGCTTTTGCTGCCACAGCAAAAGTGCCAGCGGGGAAAAGTGATGCTGGTTCTCACTGCCTCCTGGAACCCCTTCAAATGCCCCAGACAATTTGGCCCTCTCTGCTTTCCTGAGGACTCTATCCTCAAATGCACCTTTTTTCACTTTCGGCGCTCTCTGGAGCAAAAAAGACAAACGTCCAGCTTTTGCTGCCACAGCAAAAGTGCCAGCGGGGAAAAGTGATGCTGGTTCTCACTGCCTCCTGGAACCCCTTCAAATGCCCCAGACAATTTGGCCCTCTCTGCTTTCCTGAGGACTCTGTCCTCAAAAGCACCTTTTTTCACTTTCGGCGCTGTCTGGAGCAAAAAAGACAAACGTCCACCTTTTGCTGCCACAGCAAAGGTGCCAGCGGGGAAAAGTGATGCTGGTTCTCACTGCCTCCTGGAACCCCTTCAAATGCCCCAGACAATTTGGCCCTCTCTGCTTTCCTGAGGACTCTATCCTCAAATGCATCTTTTTTCAGTTTCGGCGCTGTCTGGAGATAAAAAGACAAACGTCCAGCTTTTGCTGCCACAGCAAAGGTGCCAGCGGGGAAAAGTGATGCTGGTCCTCACTGCCTCCTGGAACCCCTTCAAATGCCCCAGACCATTTGGCCCTCTCTGCTTTCCTGAGGACTCTATCCTCAAAAGTACCTTTTTTCACTTTCGGCGCTGTCTGGAGCAAAAAAGACAAACGTCCAGATTTTGCTGCCACAGCAAAGGTGCCAGCGGGGAAAAGTGATGCTGGTTCTCACTGCCTCCTGGAACCCCTTCAAATGCACCAGACAATTTGGCCCTCTCTGCTTTCCTGAGGACTCTATTCTCAAAAGCACCTTTTTTCACTTTCGGCGCTGTCTGGAGCAAAAAAGACAAACGTCCAGCTTTTGCTGCCACAGCAAAGGTGCCAGCGGGGAAAAGTGATGCTGGTTCTCACTGCCTCCTGGAACTCCTTCAAATGCCCCAGACAATTTGGCCCTCTCTGTTTTCCTGAGGACTCTATCCTCAAAAGCACCTTTTATCACTTTCGGCGCTCTGTGGAGCAAAAAAGACAAACGTCCAGCTTTTGCTGCCACAGCAAAGGTGCCAGCAGGGAAAAGTGATGCTGGTTCTCACTGCCTCCTGGAACCCCTTCAAATGCACCAGACAATTTGGCCCTCTCTGCTTTCCTGAGGACTCTATCCTCAAAAGCACCTTTTTTCACTTTCGGCGCTCTCTGGAGCAAAAAATACAAACGTCCAGCTTTTGCTGCCACAGCAAAAGTGCCAGCGGGGAAAAGTGATGCTGGTTCTCACTGCCTCCTGGAACCCCTTCAAATGCCCTAGACAATTTGGCCCTCTCTGCTTTCCTGAGGACTCTATCCTCAAAAGCACCTTTTTTCACTTTCGGCGCTCTCTGGAGCAAAAAAGACAGACGTCCAGCTTTTGCTGCCACAGCAAAGGTGCCAGCGGGGAAAAGTGATGCTGGTTCTCACTGCCTCCTGGAACCCCTTCAAATGCCCCAGACAATTTGGCCCTCTCTGCTTTCCTGAGGACTCTATCCTCAAAAGCACCTTTTTTCACTTTCGGCGCTGTCTGGAGCAAAAAAGACAAACGTCCAGCTTTTGCTGCCACAGCAAAGGTGCCAGCGGGGAAAAGTGATGCTGGTCCTCACTGCCTCCTGGAACCCCTTCAAATGTCCCAGACAATTTGGCCCTCTCTGCTTTCCTGAGGACTCTATCCTCAAAAGCACCTTTCTTCACTTTCGGCGCTCTCTGGAGCAAAAAAGACAAACGTCCAGCTTTTGCTGCCACAGCAAACGTGCCAGCGGGGAAAAGTGATGCTGGTCCTCACTGCCTCCTGGAACCCCTTCAAATGCCCCAGACAATTTGGCCCTCTCTGCTTTCCTGAGGACTCTATCCTCAAATGCACCTTTTTTCACTTTCGGCGGTCTCTGGAGCAAAAAGGAAAAACGTCCAGCTTTTGCTGCCACAGCAAAGGCGCCAGCGGGGAAAAGTGATGCTGGTCCTCACTGCCTCCTGGAACCCCTTCAAATGCCCCAGACAATTTGGCCCTCTCTGCTTTCCTGAGGACTCTATCCTCAAAAGCACCTGTTTTCGCTTTCGGCAACCTCCGGAGCAAAAAAGACAAACGTCCAGATTTTGCTGCCACAGCAAAAGTGCCAGCGGGGAAAAGTGATGCTGGTTCTCACTGCCTCCTGGAACCCCTTCAAATGCCCCAGACAATTTGGCCCTCTCTGCTTTCCTGAGGACTCTATCCTCAAATGCACCTTTTTTCACTTTCGGCGCTCTCTGGAGCAAAAAAGACAAACGTCCAGATTTTGCTGCCACAGCAAAGGTGCCAGCGGGGAAAAGTGATGCTGGTCCTCACTGCCTCCTGGAACCCCTTCAAATGCACCAGACAATTTGGCCCTCTCTGCTTTCCTGAGGACTCTATCCTCAAAAGCACCTTTTTTCACTTTCGGCGCTCTCTGGAGCAAAAAAGACAAACGTCCAGCTTTTGCTGCCACAGCAAAGGTGCCAGCGGGGAAAAGTGATGCTGGTCCTCACTGCCTCCTGGAACCCCTTCAAATGCCCCAGACAATTTGGCCCTCTCTGCTTTCCTGCGAACTCTATCCTCAAATGCACCTTTTTTCACTTTCGGCGCTCTCTGGAGCAAAAAAGACAAACGTCCAGCTTTTGCTGCCACAGCAAAAGTGCCAGCGGGGAAAAGTGATGCTGGTTCTCACTGCCTCCTGGAACCCCTTCAAATGCCCCAGACAATTTGGCCCTCTCTGCTTTCCTGAGGACTCTATCCTCAAATGCACCTTTTTTCAGTTTCGGCGCTGTCTGGAGATAAAAATACAAACGTCCAGCTTTTGCTGCCACAGCAAAGGTGCCAGCGGGGAAAAGTGATGATGGTCCTCACTGCCTCCTGGAACCCCTTCAAATGCCCCAGACCATTTGGCCCTCTCTGCTTTCCTGAGGACTCTATCCTCAAAAGCACCTTTTTTCACTTTCGGCGCTGTCTGGAGCAAAAAAGACAAACGTCCAGATTTTGCTGCCACAGCAAAGGTGCCAGCGGGGAAAAGTGATGCTGGTTCTCACTGCCTCCTGGAACCCCTTCAAATGCCCCAGACAATTTGGCCCTCTCTGCTTTCCTGAGGACTCTATCCTCAAATGCACCTTTTTTCACTTTCGGCGCTCTCTGGAGCAAAAAAGAAAGACGTCCAGCTTTTGCTGCCACAGCAAAGGTGCCAGCGGGGAAAAGTGATGCTGGTTCTCACTGCCTCCTGGAACCCCTTCAAATGCCCCAGACAATTTGGCCCTCTCTGCTTTCCTGAGGACTCTATCCTCAAAAGCACCTTTTTTCACTTTCGGTGCTCTCTGGAGCAAAAAAGACAAACGTCCAGCTTTTGCTGCCACAGCAAAGGTGCCAGCGGGGAAAAGTGATGCTGGTCCTCACTGCCTCCTGGAACCCCTTCAAATGCACCAGACAATTTGGCCCTCTCTGCTTTCCTGAGGACTCTATCCTCAAAAGCACCTGTTTTCGCTTTCGGCAACCTCCGGAGCAAAAAAGACAAACGTCCAGCTTTTGCTGCCACAGCAAAAGTGCCAGCGGGGAAAAGTGATGCTGGTTCTCACTGCCTCCTGGAACCCCTTCAAATGCCCCAGAC
Source organism: Vanellus vanellus (assembly GCF_965231255.1). Classification (NCBI taxonomy): domain Eukaryota; kingdom Metazoa; phylum Chordata; class Aves; order Charadriiformes; family Charadriidae; genus Vanellus; species Vanellus vanellus. Next base: position 8,232 of record NW_028127247.1, on the reverse strand, counting down.
AATTTGGCCCTCTCTGCTTTCCTGAGGACTCTATCCTCAAAAGCACCTTTTTTCACTTTCGGCGCTCTCTGGAGCAAAAAAGACAAACGTCCAGCTTTTGCTGCCACAGCAAAGGTGCCAGCGGGGAAAAGTGATGCTGGTTCTCACTGCCTCCTGGAACCCCTTCAAATGCCCCAGACAATTTGGCCCTCTCTGTTTTCCTGAGGACTCTATCCTCAAAAGCACCTTTTTTCACTTTCGGCGCTGTCTGGAGCAAAAAAGACAAACGTCCAGCTTTTGCTGCCACAGCAAAGGTGCCAGCGGGGAAAAGTGATGCTGGTCCTCACTGCCTCCTGGAACCCCTTCAAATGCCACAGACAATTTGGCCCTCTCTGCTTTCCTGAGGACTCTATCCGCAAAAGCACCTTTTTTCACTTTCGGCGCTGTCTGGAGCAAAAAAGACAAACGTCCAGCTTTTGCTGCCACAGCAAAGGTGCCAGCGGGGAAAAGTGATGCTGGTCCTCACTGCCTCCTGGAACCCCTTCAAATGCCCCAGACAATTTGGCCCTCTCTGCTTTCCTGAGGACTCTATCCTCAAAAGCACCTGTTTTCACTTTCGGCGCTGTCTGGAGCAAAAAAGACAAACGTCCAGCTTTTGCTGCCACAGCAAAGGTGCCAGCGGGGAAAAGTGATGCTGGTCCTCACTGCCTCCTGGAACCCCTTCAAATGCCCCAGACAATTTGGCCCTCTCTGCTTTCCTGAGGACTCTATCCTCAAAAGCACCTTTTTTCACTTTCGGCGCTGTCTGGAGCAAAAAAGACAAACGTCCAGCTTTTGCTGCCACAGCAAAGGTGCCAGCGGGGAAAAGTGATGCTGGTTCTCACTGCCTCCTGGAACCCCTTCAAATGCCCCAGACAATTTGGCCCTCTCTGCTTTCCTGAGGACTCTATCCTCAAATTCACCTTTTTTCACTTTCGGCGCTCTCTGGAGCAAAAAAGAGAAACGTCCAGATTTTGCTGCCACAGCAAAGGTGCCAGCGGGGAAAAGTGATGCTGGTCCTCACTGCCTAGTTGAACCCCTTCAAATGCCCCAGACAATTTGGCCCTCTCTGCTTTCCTGAGGACTCTATCCTCAAAAGCACCTTTTTTCACTTTCGGCGCTGTCTGGAGCAAAAAAGAAAAACGTCCAGCTTTTGCTGCCACAGCAAAGGTGCCAGCGGGGAAAAGTGATGTTGGTCCTCACTGCCTCCTGGAACCCCTTCAAATGCCCCAGACAATTTGGCCCTCTCTGCTTTCCTGCGCATCCTATCCTCAAATGCACCTTTTTTCACTTTCGGCGCTCTCTGGAGCAAAAAAGACAAACGTCCAGCTTTTGCTGCCACAGCAAAGGTGCCAGCGGGGAAAAGTGATACTGGTTCTCACTGCCTCCTGGAACCCCTTCAAATGCCCCAGACAATTTGGCCCTCTCTGCTTTCCTGAGGACTCTATCCTCAAAAGCACCTTTTTTCACTTTCGGCGCTCTCTGGAGCAAAAAAGACAAACGTCCAGCTTTTGCTGCCACAGCAAAGGTGCCAGCGGGGAAAAGTGATGCTGGTTCTCACTGCCTCCTGGAACCCCTTCAAATGCCCCAGACCATTTGGCCCTCTCTGCTTTCCTGAGGACTCTATCCTCAAATGCACCTTTTTTCACTTTCGGCGCTGTCTGGAGCAAAAAAGACAAATGTCCAGCTTTTGCTGCCACAGCGAAGGTGCCAGCGGGGAAAAGTGATGCTGGTCCTCACTGCCTCCTTGAACCCCTTCAAATGCCCCAGACAATTTGGCCCTCTCTGCTTTCCTGAGGACTCTATCCTCAAAAGCACCTTTTTTCACTTTCGGCGCTCTCTGGAGCAAAAAAGACAAACGTCCAGCTTTTGCTGCCACAGCAAAAGTGCCAGCGGGGAAAAGTGATGCTGGTTCTCACTGCCTCCTGGAACCCCTTCAAATGCCCCAGACAATTTGGCCCTCTCTGCTTTCCTGAGGACTCTATCCTCAAAAGCACCTTTTTTCACTTTCGGCGCTCTCTGGAGCAAAAAAGACAAACGTCCAGCTTTTGCTGCCACAGCAAAAGTGCCAGCGGGGAAAAGTGATGCTGGTTCTCACTGCCTCCTGGAACCCCTTCAAATGCCCCAGACAATTTGGCCCTCTCTGCTTTCCTGAGGACTCTATCCTCAAATGCACCTTTTTTCACTTTCGGCGCTCTCTGGAGCAAAAAAGACAAACGTCCAGCTTTTGCTGCCACAGCAAAAGTGCCAGCGGGGAAAAGTGATGCTGGTTCTCACTGCCTCCTGGAACCCCTTCAAATGCCCCAGACAATTTGGCCCTCTCTGCTTTCCTGAGGACTCTATCCTCAAAAGCACCTTTTTTCACTTTCGGCGCTCTCTGGAGCAAAAAAGAAAAACGTCCAGCTTTTGCTGCCACAGCAAAGGTGCCAGCGGGGAAAAGTGATGTTGGTCCTCACTGCCTCCTGGAACCCCTTCAAATGCCCCAGACAATTTGGCCCTCTCTGCTTTCCTGCGCATCCTATCCTCAAATGCACCTTTTTTCACTTTCGGCGCTCTCTGGAGCAAAAAAGACAAACGTCCAGCTTTTGCTGCCACAGCAAAAGTGCCAGCGGGGAAAAGTGATGCTGGTTCTCACTGCCTCCTGGAACCCATTCAAATGCCCCAGACAATTTGGCCCTCTCTGCTTTCCTGAGGACTCTATCCTCAAAAGCACTTTTTTTCACTTTCGGCGCTCTCTGGAGCAAAAAAGACAAACGTCCAGCTTTTGCTGCCACAGCAAAGGTGCCAGCGGGGAAAAGTGATGCTGGTTCTCACTGCCTCCTGGAACCCCTTCAAATGCCCCAGACAATTTGGCCCTCTCTGCTTTCCTGAGGACTCTATCCTCAAAAGCACCTTTTTTCACTTTCGGCGCTCTCTGGAGCAAAAAAGACAAACGTCCAGCTTTTGCTGCCACAGCAAAGGTGCCAGCGGGGAAAAGTGATGCTGGTTCTCACTGCCTCCTGGAACCCCTTCAAATGCCCCAGACCATTTGGCCCTCTCTGCTTTCCTGAGGACTCTATCCTCAAAAGCACCTTTTTTCACTTTCGGCGCTGTCTGGAGCAAAAAAGAAAAACGTCCAGCTTTTGCTGCCACAGCAAAGGTGCCAGCGGGGAAAAGTGATGTTGGTCCTCACTGCCTCCTGGAACCCCTTCAAATGCCCCAGACAATTTGGCCCTCTCTGCTTTCCTGCGCATCCTATCCTCAAATGCACCTTTTTTCACTTTCGGCGCTCTCTGGAGCAAAAAAGACAAACGTCCAGCTTTTGCTGCCACAGCAAAGGTGCCAGCGGGGAAAAGTGATGCTGGTTCTCACTGCCTCCTGGAACCCCTTCAAATGCCCCAGACAATTTGGCCCTCTCTGCTTTCCTGAGGACTCTATCCTCAAAAGCACCTTTTTTCACTTTCGGCGCTCTCTGGAGCAAAAAAGACAAACGTCCAGCTTTTGCTGCCACAGCAAAGGTGCCAGCGGGGAAAAGTGATGCTGGTTCTCACTGCCTCCTGGAACCCCTTCAAATGCCCCAGACCATTTGGCCCTCTCTGCTTTCCTGAGGACTCTATCCTCAAATGCACCTTTTTTCACTTTCGGCGCTGTCTGGAGCAAAAAAGACAAACGTCCAGCTTTTGCTGCCACAGCGAAGGTGCCAGCGGGGAAAAGTGATGCTGGTCCTCACTGCCTCCTTGAACCCCTTCAAATGCCCCAGACAATTTGGCCCTCTCTGCTTTCCTGAGGACTCTATCCTCAAAAGCACCTTTTTTCACTTTCGGAGCTCTCTGGAGCAAAAAAGACAAACGTCCAGCTTTTGCTGCCACAGCAAAGGTGCCAGCGGGGAAAAGTGATGCTGGTTCTCACTGCCTCCTGGAACCCCTTCAAATGCCCCAGACAATTTGGCCCTCTCTGCTTTCCTGAGCACTCTATCCTCAAAAGCACCTTTTTTCACTTTCGGCGCTCTCTGGAGCAAAAAAGACAAACGTCCAGCTTTTGCTGCCACAGCAAAAGTGCCAGCGGGGAAAAGTGATGCTGGTTCTCACTGCCTCCTGGAACCCCTTCAAATGCCCCAGACAATTTGGCCCTCTCTGCTTTCCTGAGGACTCTATCCTCAAATGCACCTTTTTTCACTTTCGGCGCTCTCTGGAGCAAAAAAGACAAACGTCCAGCTTTTGCTGCCACAGCAAAAGTGCCAGCGGGGAAAAGTGATGCTGGTTCTCACTGCCTCCTGGAACCCCTTCAAATGCCCCAGACAATTTGGCCCTCTCTGCTTTCCTGAGGACTCTATCCTCAAATGCACCTTTTTTCACTTTCGGCGCTCTCTGGAGCAAAAAAGACAAACGTCCAGCTTTTGCTGCCACAGCAAAAGTGCCAGCGGGGAAAAGTGATGCTGGTTCTCACTGCCTCCTGGAACCCCTTCAAATGCCCCAGACAATTTGGCCCTCTCTGCTTTCCTGAGGACTCTGTCCTCAAAAGCACCTTTTTCACTTTCGGCGCTGTCTGGAGCAAAAAAGACAAACGTCCAGCTTTTGCTGCCACAGCAAAGGTGCCAGCGGGGAAAAGCGATGCTGGTTCTCACTGCCTCCTGGAACCCCTTCAAATGCCCCAGACAATTTGGCCTCTCTGCTTTCCTGAGGACTCTATCCTCAAATGCACCTTTTTTCAGTTTCGGCGCTGTCTGGAGATAAAAATACAAACGTCCAGCTTTTGCTGCCACAGCAAAGGTGCCAGCGGGGAAAAGTGATGCTGGTCCTCACTGCCTCCTGGAACCCCTTCAAATGCCCCAGACCATTTGGCCCTCTCTGCTTTCCTGAGGACTCTATCCTCAAAAGTACCTTTTTTCACTTTCGGCGCTGTCTGGAGCAAAAAAGACAAACGTCCAGATTTTGCTGCCACAGCAAAGGTGCCAGCGGGGAAAAGTGATGCTGGTTCTCACTGCCTCCTGGAACCCCTTCAAATGCACCAGACAATTTGGCCCTCTCTGCTTTCCTGAGGACTCTATCGTCAAAAGCACCTTTTTTCACTTTCGGCGCTCTCTGGAGCAAAAAAGACAAACGTCCAGCTTTTTGCTGCCACAGCAAAAGTGCCAGCGGGGAAAAGTGATGCTGGTTCTCACTGCCTCCTGGAACCCCTTCAAATGCCCCAGACAATTTGGCCCTCTCTGCTTTCCTGAGGACTCTATCCTCAAAAGCACCTTTTTTCACTTTCGGCGCTCTCTGGAGCAAAAAAGACAAACGTCCAGCTTTTGCTGCCACAGCAAAGGTGCCAGCGGGGAAAAGTGATGCTGGTTCTCACTGCCTCCTGGAACCCCTTCAAATGCACCAGACAATTTGGCCCTCTCTGCTTTCCTGAGGACTCTATCCTCAAAAGCACCTTTTTTCACTTTTCGGCGCTCTCTGGAGCAAAAAAGACAAACGTCCAGCTTTTGCTGCCACAGCAAAGGTGCCAGCGGGGAAAAGTGATGCTGGTTCTCACTGCCTCCTGGAACCCCTTCAAATGCCCCAGACAATTTGGCCCTCTCTGCTTTCCTGAGGACTCTATCCTCAAAAGCACCTTTTTTTCACTTTCGGCGCTGTCTGGAGCAAAAAAGACAAACGTCCAGCTTTTGCTGCCACAGCAAAGGTGCCAGCGGGGAAAAGTGATGCTGGTCCTCACTGCCTCCTGGAACCCCTTCAAATGCCCCAGACAATTTGGCCCTCTCTGCTTTCCTGAGGACTCTATCCTCAAAAGCACCTTTTTTCACTTTCGGCGGTCTCTGGAGCAAAAAGGAAAAACGTCCAGCTTTTGCTGCCACAGCAAAGGTGCCAGCGGGGAAAAGTGATGCTGGTCCTCACTGCCTCCTGGAACCCCTTCAAATGCCCAGACAATTTGGCCTCTCTGCTTTCCTGAGGACTCTATCCTCAAAAGCACCTTTTTTCACTTTCGGCGCTGTCTGGAGCAAAAAAGAAAAACGTCCAGCTTTTGCTGCCACAGCAAAGGTGCCAGCGGGGAAAAGTGATGTTGGTCCTCACTGCCTCCTGGAACCCCTTCAAATGCCCCAGACAATTTGGCCCTCTCTGCTTTCCTGCGCATCCTATCCTCAAATGCACCTTTTTTCACTTCGGCGCTCTCTGGAGCAAAAAAGACAAACGTCCAGCTTTTGCTGCCACAGCAAAGGTGCCAGCGGGGAAAAGTGATGCTGGTTCTCACTGCCTCCTGGAACCCCTTCAAATGCCCAGACAATTTGGCCCTCTCTGCTTTCCTGAGGACTCTATCCTCAAAAGCACCTTTTTTCACTTTCGGCGCTCTCTGGAGCAAAAAAGACAAACGTCCAGCTTTGCTGCCACAGCAAAGGTGCCAGCGGGGAAAAGTGATGCTGGTTCTCACTGCCTCCTGGAACCCCTTCAAATGCCCCAGACCATTTGGCCCTCTCTGCTTTCCTGAGGACTCTATCCTCAAAATGCACCTTTTTTCACTTTCGGCGCTGTCTGGAGCAAAAAAGACAAACGTCCAGCTTTTGCTGCCACAGCGAAGGTGCCAGCGGGAAAGTGATGCTGGTCCTCACTGCCTCCTTGAACCCTTCAAATGCCCCAGACAATTTGGCCCTCTCTGCTTTCCTGAGGACTCTATCCTCAAAAGCACCTTTTTCACTTTCGGAGCTCTCTGGAGCAAAAAAGACAAACGTCCAGCTTTTGCTGCCACAGCAAAGGTGCCAGCGGGAAAAGTGATGCTGGTTCTCACTGCCTCCTGGAACCCTTCAAATGCCCCAGACAATTTGGCCCTCTCTGCTTTCCTGAGGACTCTATCCTCAAAAGCACCTTTTTCACTTTCGGCGCTCTCTGGAGCAAAAAAGACAAACGTCCAGCTTTTGCTGCCACAGCAAAAGTGCCAGCGGGGAAAAGTGATGCTGGTTCTCACTGCCTCCTGGAACCCCTTCAAATGCCCCAGACAATTTGGCCCTCTCTGCTTTCCTGAGGACTCTATCCTCAAATGCACCTTTTTTTCACTTTCGGCGCTCTCTGGAGCAAAAAAGACAAACGTCCAGCTTTTGCTGCCACAGCAAAAGTGCCAGCGGGGAAAAGTGATGCTGGTTCTCACTGCCTCCTGGAACCCCTTCAAATGCCCCAGACAATTTGGCCCTCTCTGCTTTCCTGAGACTCTATCCTCAAAAGCACCTTTTTTCACTTTCGGCGCTCTCTGGAGCAAAAAAGACAAACGTCCAGCTTTTGCTGCCACAGCAAAAGTGCCAGCGGGGAAAAGTGATGCTGGTTCTCACTGCCTCCTGGAACCCCTTCAAATGCCCCAGACAATTTGGCCCTCTCTGCTTTCCTGAGGACTCTATCCTCAAATGCACCTTTTTTCACTTTCGGCGCTCTCTGGAGCAAAAAAGACAAACGTCCAGCTTTTGCTGCCACAGCAAAAGTGCCAGCGGGGAAAAGTGATGCTGGTTCTCACTGCCTCCTGGAACCCTTCAAATGCCCCAGACAATTTGGCCCTCTCTGCTTTCTGAGGACTCTATCCTCAAAAGCACCTTTTTTCACTTTCGGCGCTCTCTGGAGCAAAAAAGACAAACGTCCAGCTTTTGCTGCCACAGCAAAGGTGCCAGCGGGGAAAAGTGATGTTGGTCCTCACTGCCTCCTGGAACCCCTTCAAATGCCCCAGACAATTTGGCCCTCTCTGCTTTCCTGCGCATCCTATCCTCAAATGCACCTTTTTTCACTTTCGGCGCTCTCTGGAGCAAAAAAAGACAAACGTCCAGCTTTTGCTGCCACAGCAAAAGTGCCAGCGGGGAAAAGTGATGCTGGTTCTCACTGCCTCCTGGAACCCATTCAAATGCCCCAGACAATTTGGCCCTCTCTGCTTTCCTGAGGACTCTATCCTCAAAAGCACTTTTTTTCACTTTCGGCGCTCTCTGGAGCAAAAAAGACAAACGTCCAGCTTTTGCTGCCACAGCAAAGGTGCCAGCGGGGAAAGTGATGCTGGTTCTCACTGCCTCCTGGAACCCCTTCAAATGCCCCAGACAATTTGGCCCTCTCTGCTTTCCTGAGGACTCTATCCTCAAAAGCACCTTTTTTCACTTTCGGCGCTCTCTGGAGCAAAAAAGACAAACGTCCCAGCTTTTGCTGCCACAGCAAAGGTGCCAGCGGGGAAAAGTGATGCTGGTTCTCACTGCCTCCTGGAACCCCTTCAAATGCCCAGACCATTTGGCCC